>NW_010417534.1:39548-48529 GCF_000710305.1 Buceros rhinoceros silvestris | reverse complement strand
GTTTATTTGGGAGGCCTTTTGAGGGTAAAAACATCCTTTCAGTGGCTGCTCTTTTCCTTCGCTGGGTCAGTTGCTCCTTGTGCCCCGTGGGTCGGTGCTGTTGGATGCACACCTAGTCCGAGCGGCCAGCAGCTCGTGCGCTTTGGGAAGCTTGCTGCTGCCCTCCTCGTAGCAGTATTTGGTGCTCTGTGTGGGGAAGTGCCCTGAGCTACTTGACTTGTTCCTTGTTCCATAGTCAAACACCGAGCGCTGAGGCTCTCCTTCACGAACTCTTGCACCAGAGCTCATCTGCTCCAGCAGCACAACATACAGATTGGCCTCCTTTCGAATTCTACTTATTATTCCCCACTTATTTGTCCAGAGCTGGCAAATGTGCACTGTACGTGTACTTTGTTAGTAAAATGAGGCACTAATTGCTGTAGCAACAGACGATACATTGTGAAATGATGGGTTTTGCCTCCTAGCTCGAAGCGCAGTTGCAGCAGATCTGCATTCTCACTCCATAGCACCGAGAGTGCTGGCAACTTATCATATAGATTTATGGAACCAATTTCTTTTTTGCCTCCTCTATTTACTGGTGCTGTCTCTTCCCGCTGGTTTGTGATTCTCCCTCTGCAGAAATTGGCTGGGAAAATGCACTGGTCTTCCTCGAAAGGCTCGGAGCCAAACTCATCCTTGGCAGGTGGAACAAGACCTGTTGACCTCAGGTGGTGCTGAATCAAGCCCCAAATAAAAACAGCAACAGGACCATTCTCTTACTTGAGCAGGGATAGCATCATTCTGCTACCCTCATCCCTGCCAACCTCTGCCAACCAGCGACAGTGGGGATGAGGCTTGGTTACTTGAAACGTGGGTTTTGGTGAAAGGCTTACATCAGTGTTGCTCCTCTGGTGTGCCACATACTGAATGGACGTGAATCCTGCTCTGCGGGGTTTGTAATCTGAAACTGAGGGTAGGGAGAAACACAAAGGCATCCAAGATGGTCTCTTGGTTTGTATTTGATAAGGTGCAATGTTCTAAACTCTCATCTGGGCATGTACATAAGGAAGGGCAAGTTCTTTCCTGGTCTAGGCATGACCCGTAAAGTCTAATCAAGGGCAGAGCGCTGCTCTGAGTCGTGATTTTTCTGGAGGCTACAGCATCCCAGATTACTCATCCTGAGAGAATGAATGCACTGAGGATATAATTATAATAGTTAGACATCATTTATCCTCACTCTTTAAAAGGTTCTTGTCAGGAAACTGATAGGTTTGGGTGGTTATTTGGCTTTGTGGCCATATATATTATGCACAATGCTGAAACTTTGCTATCTCGTTTATGCTGCTTCTTACAGTGTTGTACATCTCTGCCCAGTATTTAGGTTATGTAGTAATTCTACCCCATTTGCCATAGAATAATGAGGCTATAAAACAACCATAAAGCTGGGGCAGCCCTGGATTTTTCATGATCCTTACGCATCTATATCTACCATGAAACACTTAATCCAAAAGTAATTACCTGGTGTCTTCAGGCTCCCTTTAATAGTCCTAATAGTGACTGAAAACTCAGGAGACACTGCCCCATTTTCAACCAGGACAGTAGCAGGGCAATGCTGGCATCCCTCGTGGACTGGTGCCGGAGGGAAGCCAAGCAGGTTTGGTACTGTTGAGCAGCACAGTGCCCTTCTGAATGACCAGTCATCAGAGCCAGCGGAGAAACCCTCCTGCTGTCGGGGCTGTGGGAAGCACAGGACAAACTGGTGGGGCTGCATGTGTCGCCCTGCCTGGAACTCCAGCCCCGTAGTCCTGCAGACTTTGAACCTGCTCCTCCTCTGATAAGACCCTGAAGCATTTCATGGCTCCAGTAAGTTGAGAGACGGGAGAAGCAACATCCATTACTAAATGCAAACCACAGAGAGGCAGGTGGTGTTACTCCAAGCTGCTGGGAAGCTGCTGCAGCAGGTTTATGTGGGAGGTGGAGGGGACTCTGACCCACCTGAATATTTGGACATCTGAGGTGGAAATTTTGTCAGAATGGTGTGTCAGTACACCAAAACTATTCCAATTTTACCTCCAACACTAGGATGCTAAAAGTATTTTGTGCACTTTGTAACTCCCCTGCCTGTTTAGGGGAAGTAGGGGTATGAGACTGCTGAGACTGGAGGTGTGGAAGGAAAACGTGGGTTTGTCCCTTCCTATCGTTTATTTTGTGGCACGTGACAACTGTGGTCCCTTTGCTGCGTGGGATCTCAAAGTCTCTTCTGCAGAGACTCTTTGTCTCTCTTCAGGCTTGGGGACCATCTCTGTGGGCTGATTATTGGGAGAGAAGGAACAGGCATGGTCCGTGTGTGGATGAGAGTGACCTGCTATGGGGCTGGATGTTAGGAAAGCAAAATCAGCAGCTTGGTGAGAAATCACTCCTCCTGCCACAATTTCCAAAGGCAGCCATGGCCTCCCCTGTCCCGTCACTTCCCACAGGTCCTCTCCACAAATGCAGAGGTTGGGGGGTGCCTGCCTCTCACAAGAGCCTGGTCCAGCAGCACTGCCACCGCTCCGGTCACAGCACAGCTCTGGCCAAGGCAGTGGTGGTGTTGCTTTCTCTTCAGCTCTGAGGATGGTTCAGGTTTCCACCCTGTGCTTGTTTGCTCACTCATTTCCTCCAGATGTGACTTGGGAGTAGCACTGAGCACAGATGATTTCCCATGTCACTAGTGGCAACTCTCACCACCCGGAGGAGGAAGCCCTTCCCACAAAGCGGAGGAGAGGAGGGTGGTTCTCCGGGTTCCTGCTGCAGCCTGGAGCGGGGCAGGCAGTGTCGCGTTGATCTCGCAGACATCCTGACCCGCTGTATGTGTCCTGGAGGCAGGTCTCCACGCCTGCAGAGCCGCAGACGGTGGTGGTGCTGACTGAGTAGATGGCAATGCTCCTGTGGGTCCCCACCTTGCCATCACCTGCACCGCTAAGAAAGGGCATAAATATGTGGTTTATCTGGAAGCATTGGCAGACTCTGTGTGTGTGTGATAGAAACAAATCTTCTTTTGGCTGGAAATAGTATTTTTTCTCATATTTTTTTTAATCTTTCTTTCCCCAGAAGTCTGGTGTGGTGTTTCCTTTTAATACATCTATTTTCTGTGCAAAGAGACTTTGAGGCTGTGGACTTCTACTGCCCTAATGTGTGCATAAAAATCTAAATACGATTTGTGTATAGCTATATGTTAAATAGTGACATGCGTTAAAGTCACGCTCGCTGCTGCCAAATTGCACGTAGACTTCTTGAACTACATTCTCACCTGATTATATATGTGCGGACACGTGAGGTTTCACTGAAGCCGGTGGAGCTCCGCCAAATTACACCCCTGGTGCACTGGCCATGAGGTGCTGGAGGAGCTAGGTTTGTGTTACAGAAACTGGGTGACACATTCTGGTGGCAACAGTGTGCCAGCAGAAGATGATAAACCCTGACTTGTGAAACTGGAGCATATGCTGCTTGTTTTGAACCTGCCTGGATTTTGTAGTTCTAGGTATAGCAGGTAGGAAAATTTGCCGTTTGAGGAATCAGTCTGCGAGCTGTTTAATCACTTCTGAAGTGAAAAGGCGGTGGCACTTCATTTCTGATGTGACGTGCTAATTAGCTTACTATGGGGTACAGATTGCAGGAAATTCATGTTTCTGGCACAGCGGCTGTTCGTCTTTAAAAACGTGTTTATTTGTCAGAGTGTTATATCATTAGTGTGGAGCAATATATGTGCAGCCCAAGCTCTTGGAGAGGAGGAAAACAGTCAGCACCTCATTTAGAAATATGTAAGGCTGCTGTTGAATAAGTTGATTAGAGGCTGTGCCTCATCCAGAGAGGAGAGCACTAGATACCAAAGCCTCCCTCTGCAGCTGGGGATGTAGTTGTGCTTTCAGCTACATCAGGCACCTGAAATTAGGTGCTGTTCATGCAGGGGAAAAAGCTGGGAATCTAACTGCTGGTGTAGCACCTGGGGAGGGGTCGGAATAGCTCCATCAGGTGCTGTTATTAGCCTTAAAGGAGAGTGGCATGGCCCTTGCATGCCGATTTAATTTGCTGTCTAAAGTTTGATAATGCGAATGACAGTAGATAAATCTCTGAGGAAAACTTATTTCTGAGAGGTCCCCCAAATTCGATATAGGATTAAGGTAGGTTAGTTAGGAATAGTTGTGATTTTTCTTTTTTTCTCCAGTAATCTCACAGAACCAAATTGGTTTGCAAACACCTTTTGCCAGGAGTTGAATCTTGCTTCAAAAGCTCTTGATCAGGGTGGGTTGGATTACAGGCTTAGCCTACGCACCCGGGCTGCCTTTTAACAATCTCATGTACTGAGAAGTTACGACATCAAAGAGAGGGTGCCCGATGACGGCATTTCACTTTATCAAATTGGTAATTAAAGGCCAGAGCGTAGCAAAAATATTTTTGAAAAGTCACTTCATCTTTATTTGGGGTTAATTGCATTAACACTCACAGCTTGACAGGCTTGTTTCATGACAGGAATTTTAAAAAAAAAAGTTGTTAGGGGGATATGCAGCTTCAGCGTTGTCTGAGAAAGTCCTAATTCCCAAGTAATCCTGTTCATGCTTGTGAAAACTCCTGCAGCTTTGGGCATTTTAAAAAAAGTAATTTTAAAAGCAGTGTAGTCATGTGCCATTGGTTTGTAACTAGAGCAAAATGGGAAAATTTTCATCAAAATCTGCTCACAGATTTGTACAGAAAGGAGAAACACGTCTGAGTGTAGCAGGACGAGGTGGGACTGCAGCTGGCTTCAGGTAGGAATTCAGTGGGCGATGTGGTACCACAGCCCCTTGCGTTCTAGCGTGGACCTCAATGGTGTGCTCATCGCTGTGAGACCATCGCAGAGTTCGAGGGTTTGAACCCTTGGAGGTGAGGTACCAGCCAATTTCAAAATAGTGATGTGTCACGACACAGAGCTGTTTCTCATAACCTCGTGAGGGCTGTCTCGGTGGTTTTTTTGATCTTCGCTGAACTTTACTGCTGCTTTAGAGAGTATTATGGATATTAGTTGTGATCATTTGGTCAATATATAATGACAAATTATGGATTGAAATGTGTTTTAAAGCACTGGTTAGGACAGACATCTGCTAGCCCACAATTAGGCATGTTGTGCATCTGCGCAGTAACGCCTTTTGCTGTTGAAGGTTCAGAGACCAAAAATGATCAAAGCTTTAATTTCATTACCTGCCACTAGGGACTTTGTGTCCTTTTCCCTGTATGTCTAATCAAACGTCATATCTAGGGGCAATGCTGCTTTGTGCATGTACGGGAAGATTGATGCTCTTGTCCTGTGGTCACACAGGTAGATGAATTCTCTATTCACGTGAACTTGATATGAGCTACTTTGAAAAGCAGCAATTCAGCTAAGCCTCGTTCCATCCATTTTGGCACAGAATAAAATTTACAAGGAAGCCTGAGAATCCACTTGGGATCATCTTTTCCTATTATGTTGGTAGCAAACCTTTGTTCCCTTTTTAATAGTCATTATTCTGGAGCTACAATCAATAATGTAAGGAAAAGCGTGAGTCTGCCACATATCAAGTTTTCTGTCTTCCTTTAAAGTCATGTTCTCCTTGGATTCCTGTTGTGTAGGCTTACTCCTTACCAGAAATGAACGCCTTGTTGTTCATGTGACGGTACATCAAAGAGATTTGCAGGAGCTGTCTCTCGTGTTCCCTTGAAAGTGGCACATACATCTGTAAAGACCTTTCCTGAAATCTATCTTCCCCTTGCTTCCTCACAGAATAGATCTGGATACTACAGCCTTTAGAAACCATCTGGGTATCCTACTGCGTTCCCTTTGATGGATTTTGCAATCTCTAATCTGGCTTTAAGGACCCTGGATATTATTTAGGTATTTCAAATTAACCCACTTGCAATCAGGTTCTGAAAGTGGAAGTCGATAAAAGGCTAAGATTGAGTTGAACGTTTAATTCATCTGCTGCATATTAAAACACCATCATTACTCTAAATAACATTTAGCTGCTCTTTTGCATCAGAAACTTTGTGGGGGTTTTTTGTTGTTGTTGTTCTGTGGGTGTTGAACACTATGCCCAGGTTCAAGGGACAGCGCACCAGGGTGTGATACTGCCTCGTGCTTGGGTCAGCTGGGAAGGTGAAGTCTTTTATCACCGACTTCATCTGCAGAATCATAGAACCATCTGGTTGGAAGTGACCTTTCTGTGAAGCTTTTATTCATGAGACTGGACTTGAAGCCCACATCCCCTCAGTAAGGGTGAGGAAGTGGCTCTTGCCTTGCTGTACCTACACTGGAGCTATAACTTTGCTAGAAGAACATAAAGCCTGCACAAGGTAATGGAAATGTTGATGGCTAAAGCAGCTGGGAGTACTGCGGAGGGAGGGCCTGGGTTCGTATAGCTCTGCCTTCCGAGATGGAGCCATCTGAGGCCATCGCTCAGGCACGCAGCAACCTGTGAAGCATAAAGAGCAACTGTGCAAAATGTGTAAGTTCCGCTTAAAGGTACCACGGATCACAGACCAACTTTAAAAAAATACCACCACCCGTGTGCTGTGTTAGAGAGAATCCTCATCATCCTCAGCTTGCAATCTAGTTAGGGCCTTTTTGTTTGCCCTATTGGCTGAGGACAGCGGGCACAGAGCAGAAGCATGTGAACTTTTCATAGCGGGTTGGCTGGATTTTCCGGGTGCAGGACAGGGCTGTTCCCTGCACTGTTTAACTACAAAGCTCCTTTTCTTTTCTTTTTTGAAACGGAACTTGAAAATCAGATTTTCTTTTTTTATCTGTGTTTAAATTTGGATATTGCTTGTCCCTAACGTGCTGTTGGAGGTTTTCCTGGCTGAGTCCTCTCCAAAGCAGCGTTATCTGAGAATGGCCATTACCCGCTGCTGAGCCTGGTGCTTGGCTTGGGTTATAGAAATAACTGTCCATGGATGTTTGTCACCATTCTCTGCTGGTGGAAGACAAACTTTTTCCATTTTATACATTCGCATTGATGTTAATCTGCCAAACACTGACCAGTGATGGTGGGCAACACTGGTGGAGGAGGATGACTTCCTCGTGGCCACAGGCTCTAAGACTGTTCAAAGAGGCGGTGAAACTCCTGTGGATGCTGGATTTCAGTGCAGAGCCCAAATCTTTACCTGCCTTTGTTCTAACAAGCCGTACCTCTCTGCACCAGCTCGCTTTGGAACAGCTTCTAATACCATTTGAAATATAATTGGTGTTTCCCTCGTGTGAAAGCAAAGCTCGGAGAGATCTAAACTCCCTGGCAGCAGCACAGCCAATAGATACTAGCACCAAGAGGAGCAGAGCTGCTTTTGCTTAGTTATGTGTAAAAGGAAAAAGGGTGATGCTTGGAGACACGCAGGTCCAAAGCCTCTCTAAAACACGCAGTCATGTGTCTACAGAATTACATCACCCCAGCGATGACACGGGAGCTCGCTGTGCGCGAGCGTAGGCTCTTGCGATGCGAAGGTTGATGAAAAAGGAGTGAAATGGGTTTTGTGAGCACTTGCACTGTGCTGCAGGCATGCAGGGTGTCTTTCTCCTGTGAAGAGCGTTTGGGGCAGGGCTGCTGCAGCTCTGGTGTGGAGGCTGTTTGCAGGCAGTGCCTTTGGGGAAGCAGTGCCAGCAATGCCATGGCATTTAGCTCTCCTGTGCAGCCTTTACACAAGCTGTTCCTTCCCCCTTCCCATCTCATTGCGTAAGAGATTACTTTTACAGGTTGATCTTGCTGATGGTTTTAGCCAAAAATCTTCTCTTTGAGTAGTTTTTTCAGCAAGGTGCTGATGTGGCATGTTGGACTCGCTGTGGTTTCTGTCCCTAAAAGCTTAGGAAATGTCAAGTCCTCTGAGAGGGTCTTAAGATTAATTACCCTTTGACTTCCTCCCTCCCTTAGCTTTCAGTAGGAAAGAGCTCACAAATGAAAGGTGCAGCTTGGTGGCGTTAACAGTTTAAGCCCCAGGAGGGCAGGGTGCTGCTTAATTTTAAACTGACTGTTGAGGCAAGGCTGGAGTCTCTTGTGGGCTATTATTTCAGTGTTTATTTTCTGTGGGCTGTTTGCAAAGAGCTCAGCTAGCATGAGCGGCTTTGTTTTTCTCATGCAGCCAGTGCTGCATTAATGGAGTTAGTTTAAGAGTAAAGCAAAATCATTTCTTTAGCAGGCGTTAAGCATGTAACCGATACAATGCCACAACCAAGGGGGAAGCGTGGAGTAGAGAGGTGGCTCTGTGCTGTGGGCACCTGCCGTGATCCGAGCTGGAAAAGAAGTTAGTGCACCTATTTCTGCAGGAGTATTCTGATTTTTTTTTATTATCCTTTCCTCCCCTTGCTGGCTTCTGGAGGTGCTTTTTAAATAGGATTTCTAGTGTATAATTTGAGCGCAGGATCGGCTGGGAGAGAACGGTGACAGCTTTGTTCCCTGCATGGCAGATAATGAGGTGTCGGAGGCAGATAGTGCCGGGTGTTCAGCGGGAGCTGCGTGTGAAGCGCCTGCCCAGCTCACTGAAGTGTGGCAGCGATTAACGCTGCCGAGCGGTTTCCTTCTCCTTCTCCAGCGGCTAAATGGGGTATTTGTCAGGGCATATGGCAAAAGGGTTAAAATTTAATTAGAAAACATAGTGGTAGCTACCGGAGCTTAACGGAGATTTATATAAGCTGCTAAGAAGGACAAGGCTGCTGTGTGAGCTGCTGGTAGGGCTGAGCCACTGCAACCGCTGGCTCGGCTTCAGGCGCCAGGGCATGCCTGGGAATCTGCCCAGGAAGCGCCGTGAAAGAGGAGTTTGTTTTAAGGCTTGACCCTGGCTCTGTGCAACACCCTGCCCTCCGCCCGCCGTATAAAGCCGGGCTGCCGTCATGCCAGCCGTCTGAACGAGGAAGCGACAGCCAGCGGGAGCCAGCTGGGACGGGGATTTTGTTCTGCCGGTGGAGCAGCTCATGGCTTCGGTGTTCATGTGCGGGGTGGAGGATCTGCTCTTCAGCGGCAGCCGCT
>NW_010417534.1:38732-39364 GCF_000710305.1 Buceros rhinoceros silvestris | reverse complement strand
GGGCCGGGCTGCGGGCATGCCGGCAAGCCCTGCGAGCGTGGTGCGGCCTCCGGGATGTCTATCAGGTAAACCCCCCCCAGCAATCACCCCAGATTTTGTTTAAAAAAAACCCAAAAAGTATTGTGCCACCTGACGGACACGTGCTCACTTGTCTGTCCAACTCCTCAGTGCGCACATCCTGAGTGAGGCGGCTGGGACGGGGTGAGGTGAGGAGCATCGTGCCGGAGCACAGCTCCTGCAGGACTGCTGTGGAGATCCTCGGCAGGTTCACCACCCGAGTTTGAGCTGATGTCCGATGTTGCTTTCAAACAGCCAGCGCTGTGCATCTGCCTTGAATTCAGGGTTGGGGGAGATATTTTCTATGTTAAATGTTTGATCAGTCCGTTTATCAAAAAGGGTTTTGGCAGCTGAGTGACTCCCTGTATCGCAGCCCCTCAGAGACACTTCTGCTGCTGTCACCATCCTTGCACTTGGGGTCTGGGAGACGCTCAGCAACCAGCTGGCGCTGCCATCGGGCACTCAGAGCTGGATGCTGCCGTGGGGGGGTCTGGCTGTAGCCTTTTCTGCTGCTTATTCATGTTTGTGACACTGAATAGTGGCAGGTTGTAATGTGATAGTACTTTGCATTGTGA
>NW_010417534.1:0-38598 GCF_000710305.1 Buceros rhinoceros silvestris | reverse complement strand
ATGAGTCCTGAAACGGCAATTGGGAGGCTCCTCTTCCTGCAGGCAAAAAAATACAGCACCTTACCCACAGCTACTGTGGTATCCAGTTGCACTTAGAGTGGTGTCGCTCTTTTTGGAGTCTGTTTTTGCTGGCAGTTACTTATTTTTGTGTCTGTATTTATTTTACTCACATGTAAACTTGACGAGTGCCTGGTCGCAGTGTCAGGGTGCGTGTTTGCTAGATTACGTTGAATATTTCGAAGCTGCTTCTCTCCTCTCCCTGGTGTGTTGCAACACAGAGAATGACACAGCTCACAGCAAACAGTTCTCCAGAACCATCAGGGTGTAGCTTGCATGGGGAAGTCATGCTAAAAGGACGGTGATAAAAGTGCTTCCAAGAGCTCGAACGCATCTTGGCATCTTGCACAGAGGATGGATGTAAACATTTTGTGATATGTGACACATGCGTCTCTTGAGGAATGAGGATCGTGTGTGGATGAGGAATGTGAAAGTACTGGCATCACCATTTGCCCACCTTTACTGACCCGAAGGGGGATGCACTGGCTCCTTTCTTCCTCCACAAGTAAAATCCAGCTGCACCTGTACTCTGTGGGTGTTAATTTTGGAGTCTGTTCATGTAGAGAGCGTGGAGCTTGGGCTGCCTTCACTCCCCGCTGCATCCCCATGCAGGCAAGTCCCGTCCCTTCAGGGCTGGAATAACGGCTCGGTCAGGACCAGCTCTGACAACAGCTGTATTCAGGCTGTTCAGCTGCGGTTCTCTGATGGTTGGCTCAAAGAGAAAAGAGATTATTTTTTTTCAAAACAAAGCATTACTGTATCTCTGCCCAAACTTACTGTGTCCTAGTGGCTGTTGGTGAATTAATCTCTCTTGTCATCTCTATGAAGAGCATCATTGACTTGTGTCTGTGTCCTAAAGTGGGGATGAAGAAATAGGTAAAAAGAGGAGACTGGTCCTTCTGTGTCATCCTTCTGGGTGGCCCTTGAGTAAAGAGGGTGGACAGGGAGTGCTCCTTCCTCACTCCTCTCTGCCCACAGCTTGTCATAAACATGAGTACAGTGCAGCCAGATGGCTGGGGACAGCACAGTGACCTGTTGCTCCATGCTCGCAGCTCTGAGCATCCTCCCGGGGAGGTGAAACCAGGCAGGAACAAGGTGACTCTCACATTCTAACATCAGGAATTTCCTAGTGGTAATTTAAGGTGTATTAAAGAGATGGCTGAAAGAATGCCCTGCAGCTCTTCCTTGCTGGGTTGTGTAACACATTACTTTCTGTGCTGAAGTCTTGGTGCTCTGCTGTTAAAACCATTGTTGGTATCCTGGCTGGGTCTGGTGGGTGTAGGACTGAGCACGCAGCATTAAATGTCTCTGGTCTGTTTGCATATCAGAGCCTTGGAAGGGGTTGAGTGAAATATTGGGGTTTTTTTTCAATTTTTTTAAGCTATGAAACATAATAGCTGGATGAGCCCTGCACACAGAGCTGTACTCTGAGCCACAGTGCGTTACACTTCACTCGGGCTCAATCCAGGAGCAAAACACCCAGTGCAGAGCTCTCCATGGGACTGTGTCTCTGAGGAGGTGGATGTTGCAGTGTCTGTGGCACTAGACTCTAGTCTTGGATGTGAGATTTTGTCCTATCATTACCACAGGTTCTGCATTATTTGGGGCAATATGTCTTTCTTGCTGTGCCCCTGTTCTTTGTAAAATGGATATAATATTCTCCTACCTGCCAGGAATGCTATTTGTCTTCTCAGTTTTTTTTTTCTAGAAGTCCTGTAGCCACATGAAAGCACGTTTTTGCCTTGAGTTCTTATAAATATTGGCATGTGGACAGATGTTTGGCTTCATCAAGGATGTTCATATTTCTGTAACTCCTTCACATTCAAATTTCAAGTGTGAAAACTACTACAGGTTGTATATAAAGGCTCTTTTGACTAAACTGATACTTGTGCCCTCCGTGAGGACTCACTGGGCTGTGCACAGTGTAACAAATCAGGAAACAAGTCAGAACTTTGTCACTGAGGTATGTGCAAGGGACATGCAGGGAAGGGTGAGGTGACAGGCACTTAGGCTGCTGGTCAGCCCCGAAGGCTTTGGGTCCCTTTGATCCGTACTTGGGGTTCACATTGTTTTGTGGGTCGGTGGCTATTTTGGGTGAGTTGGACACTGCCGGCAGGTCTCTCTTTAATCATCAGTATGTTGTGGTGGTGAAAGGAAAGCCAGTAGGATTTCCTCTCCCTGGGCTGTTAAGTTTGTAGTTGTGGTGGTGGGGTTTTTTTGTTTCTCTTTTTATAAATACAAAATATTTGCTAGCCTTATGGGAGACCTGAGCTTGAGTCCCAGCACAGAGAAGCCACTAATGCCTTTGTGCTTCTACCAGGGCGCTCTCCTGCATCTTCTGAAGTCAGCAGGTGCAGAGGTTGTCACGCGGGCCGAGCTGTCTGGCCAGGGGAGGCTGAAATCCTCTCGGCCAGCATAAGACCTTTACCTGCCTTAGCAGCTTTAAGTACAAAAAAAGCAAACACCCAACAAGAACAAACGAGCTTTTCTAAGTCACCTTCTCTTTAGCCTCCTGTTTCTAGCACGTGTGTGTGGAAGCACCTTCCAACACCTTAGTGGCTGTTGATTCACCCGGTCACTGGTTCAGGGACTTGAACCCCAGCTCAGCAAGGCCAGCCCAGGTGTTCCCCCACACTGGTCTCTGCTCCAGGCTGCTTGCTGTCACGTCTCATCCGCCGAAAGAGAAGGGATGTCCTCTTTGCCCAGAGGCTGTTCACATGGAGGAGTCTGACAGCCAAAGTGCTGGTGGGGTGTCTCGTTGACTCTGAAATAACCTCCAAAGCCGTGCGAGGGGAGAAGGGCTGTACGCTATGTGAATTTATCCTCTCTGTGAGCACTTGGGTTTTACGCCAAGAACACCGTCTTGTCCGTGGCAGAGAGCATCTGAAAGCATGTCCTGGACAAAAGAGACTTACGAGACAGCAGATGGAAGAGCTGGCACAGATGTTATTTTTACCTGCAGCAGGTCAACACAGGTTATTGGGGCTATTAGGGCTTGGAAAAAATCCTAGGTGAGAATCCAACATAGATGTCTTCATGCGAGGGTACCCATTTCCCACGAGGGGAAGGAGCGGGGGCTGTGTGTTCTTGTGGAGATCTGGCATGTAGTGCTGTGGCCTGGCAGCTGCGCTTCAGGGTCTTCCCAGAGCCCCCCTACCCACCCTGATGTCCACAGTGGGAGAGTGTGGTGGCACTTCTGGGTGTCCTGATACGTCATCCAAATGAAAGCTTTTGGCAGGGCTCTCCGTGTGCTGGTTTTATAGGCCTCCTGCCTTAGATTTAATGATAGAGCATTAAACAGAAAGTGAAATTTTTACATAAATGAGGGTAATAAGCAGCAGCAAAGCCAAAAACTTTCAGGATCAACATTTACTGGTACAAATACCAATTTTTACCTCTACATCCCACAGCACAGTCATTCCTCATTAGCTCCTATGCTTTGAGCATGGAAAACATTGCATCAAAGTCTGTTTGATAATGCAACTAACTCCTGTAGATTAAAAACTGGTGAAGGGAATGCTTTAGTGTCAGGGTTAAAGTGCATGTCAGGCTGCTCGTTGCAAAGGGGAGAAGAGAAACTGGGCAAACTGTTCCCAGACTCCCTGCGGAGCACGGTGACATGTTGTCGTTCATATCTGCTGGACACGAAACCAGGTGGGGAGCATCTCTGTGGTTCAGGTATTCAGTTACACCGGGGATTTGTCGAACAACCGGGGTAAAAGTGTGGCTTGAATTCATGTGGGTCTTTTGGACAAAGTGCTTTTTAACCTCCGAAAGGTCTTTTCCTCTGTGTGAAGTGAAAAAAGTTTTGCTGATGAAGCACAATGAATAAGCTTTGTACATGTGTCCATCCCAGATGGTGGAGGAGAGAGAGGAAGCGGCTGACGTCTGTTTCCTATGGTGCTAACGTAGTTGGTTTGGAGAGCGAGAACCATGTTTCCTCTGGTACCACACCTTACATTTTCATTATAAAAATTGCTGACAACAAATTGGAGATGCCTTTTTTCCTTCTCTTTTCACAATGATGAAAAGTGGCGCTGGAGCTGTGAGGGCGAGTGCTGTGACATCAGGGCAGAGCTTTCCTTCCTCTGCACTGGACAAGACCCCAGGAGTGATGCTCAGAGGAAACATCTCAAGTGTCCTTACGGGCCAGGGCTTTCCAAACAGAGCTTGAAGGCCTTTTTTGAGGATGCTGCATATGTGCCCCTTCAAAGATTCAGACTCAGTCACTGGGGATTACCGGTTGCTCTGGAAAAGCTTTGCTCTGACTGCTTTCATCCAGCTGTTTTTCTTTTTGGAGGGATCTGAGCTAATGCTGTGATATTGCTCATACACCTGCAGAGCTTTGGCTCTGCTTGAACCCCCCATCACGTCCAACCACGGCATGTGGAGCCTTCGCCACATCTGGGGCTTTGGGGGAGCCTCTCACAGAACTGAGAACAGGACCGGCTCCCAGCAGTGCCTCCCGGCAGCTTAGAGTTAAACTTGGTTTTATGTTCTTGCAGCAGCAGCTTTCCAAAGCTCTCTGCCAGACATATTTCCATTTGAGCTCATGATATAGCTTTTTCTGTGTGAGAGAGTTTATTCAAACAAAAATATGACTTTTTTTACTGCTCCTCCCTCTTCCCTAGCAGACAAACTTCACCACCAGACCGTGAACTTCATCTCATTTCCTTCAGGGTGTCACAGTGCCAGTTTCAAACAGTGCCTTCTATTCACTAACTGCTTTGGCCTATATAAATATTTTTTTTCTTCGATCTGATGCAGTTAACAAAATATGTGAGATTTCAAATGTCGCTGGCGCCACTTTTTAGAGGCAGACTCCTGTACAAAGGTATCACTGTATGAACTCGGATAAATCTCCATTTTGGTCTTGTGCGGAGAGGGTGGCCAGCTAGCTCCAATGGACAAGAGGCTTACGAAAAAGTAAATTAAAAGTTTCAGGCACACACTGTTTTTTCGATATTTCATTTCTTGCCCTTTCGAGTGTTTAGCTTTCTGCCACTCCTTTTGCTAGCATTGTTGCTGCAGTTCCTTGCTATTGTGGATGGACTGTCCATGTGCTTAAAATAACACTGTGCTATCTTTGTCTCCTCATTTTCTGAAAATCAGGCCACCCTTGTACAGTCTGCGTCGCTCTTAAAACCTCCGAGTCATAATTAGTGATTAGCAATTCTACTAATCTTCTGTACAGATGGAGGGCCGTTCATTCTCGGAGACTGCAAAGAGGATAAAGCTATCGGCGCTGGAATATATTAGCTTAAATACCCTCCCACACACAAATACACATGCACACTTCTCCCCGCTAATTGGTCCGTCATGCATTTACACATGCATCGGCTCCGCTTGTTGGGCAAGGAGAGGTGGGGAAAATAAGGGTCATCAAAACGCTGAGAGCAGCCTGAATGTGCCACTTTTAGCCGTGAAAAGCCATTGTTGACAGTCTGAGGAACATTAGATTTAAGACTCTGACATCTGTGCTTGCTCTTTGAGCTGATGCAGGATGGGTGCCCCAGTGATGGGTGCCCCAGTGTCCATCTTCCTGCTTGCTGTGAGGTGGAAATCTGTGGTGCCAACAGAGCTGGAAGTGGTGATGGAGAAATCACTGGGCTTACACCGCGTGGACCTGCTAATGATGTGCTGTTTTCTGAGCATTCTGGTTTTACCTTTAGTTGGGCCAGTGGTTTCTAGGTAGGGGTATGAGGACTGGGCAGAGGGTCTGCACCATGGAGAAGGCCGTGCTTGCTGGTTTCGCTTGCAGGCAAGTTTCTGGCTTGTGCATGGGTGAGGAAGGCAAGGGATTGGAGGATGGGAGTGAAGGAACTGGAAGAACAGGAGAGAACAGCACCAGAATTACATAGCATGAAAAGCACAGGCTGTGCAAGCAAGGAAAGAGAGGGGGGACTCCAGAGAATAATGTCTTGAGAGAGCAAGTATGTTGACGTAGAAGCCTGTTGGGAATCTGCTCGGGCAGGTGCGCTGAGCAGGTGTGCAAGCTGCTGTTTGCTCGGCTGTGGCGAAAGTGGGAGTAATTCCTCTCTAATACCAAGCACGTTACGTCTGTTCACTTTCTTCAGAGAGGCTGGGGTGCGCTGCATCCGCTGTAGGGTTCTGTACTCTCTGAGGAGTCAGTGCTGCCATCCCCAGCCTCGACTCCGAGCTCTTCTCCTGGTGGCCTCTGAGTTCCAGAGACTTCCCCTGCTCAACTCTTGCTGCTCCAACAGCTTTCCCACTGCTGGTACCTCTCATGGGTACACTGTATTTCTTTTAAACTCTGATTTTTCTCGGAAATTTTTCTTTTCTTTAGAAAAGTGATCTGTGGCCCAGAGTACAGCTGAATTACCCAGCCCAGATCTGTACTTGTTTGGAAGCCCTGGATCCTCCGAGGAGCTGTGAGCTTCCTCTCCTCCAGCTATTCCTGTCCCTGTGGTTATCCCAGCAGGGCAGAAGTTGGCACCACCCAGGTAACCTTCATGCCATTTCTCTAAGGAAAAATGACTCACTGTCTATTTTCCATCTTATTTTGGGCCTTTGGAGACTGTGTTTTGGAGACAAATGCAAGTTTATTATTCTGAAGTACTCTCCCAAAATTTGCTGGTGCAGTCTGGCCCAGCTGGCCAGACCTGACCTGGCACCCTCCTGCCTGATGTCAGGCCAGCTTATGGTTTTTCATGAAACCTGTGATATTGAGCATTGTGCGGAGAGCTTTTGTAGTCTCATGACTATGAGAATATTAACTTTTACAAAGTAACTTCAGGGAAAAAACTCACCTCTTTGTCTGCAGCTATTTGAAAGAGGGATATCTGATCAAAGCTGGTTCCTGTGCATTAAACAAGAAGGATGAGAGACGCTTCTGGCACCTCACCATGTCCCAGGTGCCGGGGGTGAGCTGCCCTCTGAGGCGTCTGGATTGATGGTAACTCACAGAGGCAGCCCCGGCGGGGGCAGCAGGACTGACTCGCTCTGGTGTGGACCAGGCAGCCCTGCTCCTCTTCCCAGCTTCATCAGTAAGGCTCCGGCTTTACACAGTGCCTGCAGCGTCATGGAGCCTGTTGTCAGCCTCGACTGCTCAGTGCCCAGAGCCCCCTGTCTGGGGGAGCTGAGCTGGACGAAGAGAGCTCAGTACCTCTGAGAAGTGGGAGCTGTGTGTCTCTGAGGTGCTGCTTCCAAAAGTTTGACACTGAGTTTATTGCTTCCTATTCTGAGAGAAGCAAGATTGCAGATGTTGAATTTAATTTTTTTCCTGTTAAAATAGATCCATGGATTATAAAAATTTGGGTGGAAAAGTCTCTATTATTTGTCCTCTCTGTGTGTGTAGTGACTGCTCAGCTGGGAGCATAAATAACAGAAGAGGAGCATCCAGCTAAAGGGAAAAAGTTGCTCTCCTGGGTGAGGTTGTCTTGGTGCCTGTCCAGAGCTCCTCCCCGCTCCGGTAGCACTTTGTCCCCCTGGCCTGTATCTTCCAGCCCGTATTGGATGCTGTGGCCCTGGGCTGTGCTGTTCCCTTGGCATCAGTCTCCCTACCATAAGTTGTGTGGCCAGAGGATGTGAGTCAGTGGTGTGATTTTAAAGCTTGGGTACTCATACTCACGTCACACAAAAGGAGAGTAATGCCGAGCTGTTTGTGAGGGAGGAATAGCTTAGATTTTTGAAGTAACTGCATGAGTAAATTTGAGCTCTTGTGCTTCTTGTGTACCTGCTTGGAGCTCTGGAGGTTACAGGATTTGGGTGCACAGGTCTCTGGTGTTCTGTTTTGTTTATTCTGTTTTCAGTGATAGCAGAGTTCTAGTCATCTGACATTTTTTTTGGAGGAGAGCTCAGGTTTTGTGCCTTTGTGTGATACCGGTCTGTGCTCTGCCTGACACAGTTACACGATGTTGCTGCGTCAAAGCCCAGAGGTGGCTGAAGTCTTGTAGGTTGATGTGCCGGAGGGGAAGAAATCAGGGAGATGAAGTATAACTTGTGTTCTGCCCACAGAAAACAGTCCTGGGAAGAAAAGCTCCGGTTACCTTTGTTTACCTGTACACCTTCGGATCTGGAGATGAGTCCCCCTGCTGCTGCAGGACCAATCCCCTGGTCCCAGGGTTCCAAAGTGGAGGTGGCTTGAAGTTTTAGCACCGTGCCAAGTCTTAGTATAGAGGCTCGTTCTGTCCCTGGATGGGGATGCGCTGGGTAGAAGAACTGGAGAGGCTGTGGCAGCTCCCACCAATCACAGAGCTGTTGGTGTGAGGGTCCTCAGCTAGCTGCTGTGGTGCAGGGGGCTGCAGGGATCCGTAGTCCCATCGCGAGGGGTCTTGCTGCGCAAGGGCTGTTACCTTGCACGATGCATTCGGTCAGTAACTGCTGGTTTTTTAGTTGCTTTTGTTTCACAATAGAAGGGTTAATATTACAAAGAAAAAAATAATTGTAATCCTTTCCCAGCTTGCCTCCATTTTTAACAATCACATTTCAACCTCTTGTGTCCCCTGACTCATGCTGGAAGGGCTTTTGTTTCTGAATTTGTAATCAAAGTAACAAACGGGAAGGTCACTTCCTTGAGATTATATGGCAACGGAAGAAGTCTGGGATCGTGTCTCCCTTTTTCACGCAGCTCGAATGTGTACAGTACATACATGTTGCTGAGCACCTCTTGGGTTTCTCCAGTCCTTTTAAACCAGCAGGACGTGTGGCTTGGAGGTAAGAGGCTGGGTTTTAATTTCTGGTACTTAGCAGCAGCACATAATGGTTGTTAGTGCTTTTCATTACGTTGTGCCCCAACTAAAGCATCATGCAGAGCTCGGAGCTGGGAACGCAGGAGAGCAGGAGGCCAGAAAAGGGCATGGAGCAAAGTCCGTTTGCTTTGGGGTGCTTTGGAAGTGCAAGCTGAAGCCTCTGTTCTTGCTCCTTTCTTTGCCCTGAAAGATCAGTCCATAATATTTTTGCATCTTCTGCACTCCATTGTGGAGATAAGGGGCTGTTTGTTTACTACCAGCATTTATAGCTGCTTTTTCCTGCCTTTGTTGTAAGTGCTGTCTTGGCTGCTTTAGGAAAGTGCTAAATGCAGGCTTGATCCTAGTGACTTTGCTGCAGCTGGAGAGAAGGTCTGTAATTTCTGTTTGTAGAGAAAACCCCTTTTCAGAGATTACCCTTATAGGCTGCTCTGAGATATGATTCAAACTGAACAAAGCACAGATTCATAAGTCCCAAGAAAAGGCGGTCCGTGCCTGCTACAGTAGCTCCTTTCAGCGTGTAACTATTAAATGCCTCATCAGTAAAGTCCCCACTCCTCTTGCCCAAAAAAACCCCTCCTGAAGAGGTTGGCAGGGAGATGCAGCAGTGCACATGGAGCTTGTTAACGGCTGTTGAGAAAGAGCCTTTGATCTGACTGTGCTTGTTTGGCTTTAAAAGTGGAGCGTGGGGCAGAGTACGGAGCAGTCCAAATCTGTCAAACCTCCCGAGTGCCTGGCACGGTGCTGGCGGCCGGGCAGGCTGGCTCCTCGCTGATGGCATCACCGAAGAAACGGTGCTCAGCACCCACTGCAGCCCATACCCGTGATGCTGACCTCTTCCAGAGAGCTTAATTTCAGGCTTTTCTTGGTTTATTTTCTTGCTCTTTGCATTTTCTTTGAGTTACAGATTTAAAGGCGATTCAGATGGACTTGTGGTATTACCTTTTTAATTATCTTTCATCACCTGCTTACCTAATATCTGTTCAAGGCTGGTCCCTGGGTTTCCTGAAGGGCTGGTGCCAAGCATGAGAGCAGCTGAAAAAGTCGAGGGGGAGGATGAGAAAGGATGGGGGATGAGCTGGCTACAAGGACCCCAGTGGGGCAGGAGGGGAAGATACACGAGATCTCCCCAGAGGACGTGGTGCTGCCTGGAGAGGATGGCACATATTTGGACAAGGTTTGCTCTGCCTATGTGTCCTGTTCTCAAAAACCCAACGCAGGAGTGAGTAGGGGGTGGTGGAGGAGCAAGAAGTGCAGTGGGGAGACAGAAGTTGTCAAAGAGACAGGGGAGAGCTTCAGGGCTGGGGACAGGCAGAGAGACAGTAAGGGCAGGGTTGAGGGTCTTTGTGCATGAGAAACTCTTCTCTAAGGGGATTTTTTTTGTCTTCTGTGACTATTCCTGTAACAGGGAAAACTGAGTTGTTTCAGGTGGGTCAGGGATGGCTTCTGGAGCAGGGTAAACCACAGGAAAACTAACCAGAAGCTCTGCATGTAATATCTCCTGAGATTTGTGTTGTGGAGACTTAAGCAAAGAAGCAGGAGCTTATCTGATTTGCCTTCAGCCTCGTGGTTGAGGAGTGAAGGTCAGAGCAGGTCACAGGAGGGCAGGTGTCTGGTCCTGCCCCACGGTGGGTACCACTCGCTCAGAGGCAGAGAATGCTGCTGCCTCCATGCAGTGCCCTTTCTGGGACCGACACTGCATTTTCTCCCTCGGGAAAGCTCGCTGATCCCACAGGATTTTTTTTTTTCCTCTGAGTTCCCAAGAGATCGTGCTGGAACAAAACATCACCATGGGCTCGAGCCTGGTAATGACCTGACTGCAGTGTCTCAGCGCTGTTGGCGATAAGTACGTCTCCACCAGACACTAATTTATTAGCTGTGTTCTGCCAAGGAAAGCAGATGTTGGATGAAGTATTTCACTGACTTGATATTTGTGGCAGATTTGCACTGATTGTTTCCTATTAATTTTCCTGATATTTCGGATTAGCTGCAGAGTGGCCTGTCTATTCTTTTCTTGCTGTTACTACAAACACATTGCAAAGTGGTAGAAACGGCAACATCAGCACTCGAGGAATAACGTGACCTGTTTGAGAAAAGCTTCAGTTTTGTGTGAGACACCTTTCTTTCATATAAGGAGAACACTGATGCAACGAGGGGGGGCTGTTCCTCCAAGAAGATGGCTAATGTCTCCTCCTCCATCCGAGGGCCTCAGCACCTGCTGGCAACACTGCTGGCAAGATCCTATGGCCTTTGCAGTGTCAGCAGAGGTGAAGTGTTGTCCAGGTGCTGCTTGGCAGCTGAAAAGGATGGGACCAGCAGAGCTAGTGGAGGCTCTTCTGCAGCAGGTCATCGCTCTGCCTCGTATCACAGCAATGACGCTGCCTGTGGTGTACAGGCTGGGGGCAACCACCCCCCGCACCCCTCAGGGGTGTGGGAAAGCACCTCTGGTAGCATCAGGAAAAGCAGCCCCTGCAGAATCTTATCGTGGGAAGAAGAGTCTGTTTTTCACATTGCACGCTCCTGGTAGAGCCAAAAAGCAACAGCTCTCCTGTTTGTATTTTGTTTTTGGCAGTGAGCTTTGCCTCCTGGCTGGGTACTGGATTTATTGTTTTGAGGAAGACTGAATTAATTTGTTTCATTTGTCACTGTTCTTGGTTTGTTTCTTTTATTGGTATGCTCATCACTACTTCTGAGCATTGCATTTGAGCATTTTGGGAGAGGAGGATGAGGTTCGAAGCCTCACAACCTGCTCAAGTGAGTGGGATCTCGCTAATGACTGCGAGAGGCTGTGCCCGGTGTCCTGTGCAAATAAAGCAAGTGAAAGATTCTCTTAGATTTGCCATCCCCTGCAACGAGAAATAGTACAATAAATAGGGAAAAGGAGGATTGTGTGGAAAGTGTGTTGGCACTTGGCCCTGAAAAGCCACAGTGCCTGCAGTGAGGGAGAGCACTTGGGCTGTTGCTTTGCCAGATTTTTTTTACTGGCTCAGCTGGTGGGGCTTACTTGAAAGTCAGTTGATGCTCTGCAGGAGCCAGTTTTTTCATCCTATCTCTTCAGTTCATGTGGCTATTTTAGGAAGGTGTCGTGGAACTCAGAGAGCCTCTTGGCCCCCTGTTCCAGGCACTGTGCTTTATCTCTAGCTCTTAGCCAAACTTCAGCAGAGCCAACATTTCCATGGAAAACATCATCAAAGGGGCATTTGTACCAGCTTTCACTTAAGATGAGACAGGCTGGAGAAAACTTAAAACATTTCTGTGCATGTTTCATTCAGTCTGGTCTTCAAATGTCTGTCCCTGCCTGGCTGGTCCTAAGACAAGAAGCACAGGGAGACCCTGAGGTTGGGAATGGCTCTGTACAGTCTCTACAATTGCTGTGGGTAAATACCCCGCGAGTGATGGGGACAGGAGCGTGCAGAGCCAGGGTGGGCTGTGGAGCCCGTGGGAAGGACAGGGATGGCACTGTCCTTCTCACACACCCCGGGGAGGTGAGATGAGTCCTACAAGGTGGTCTGCCATAACATGAAGGGTGAGAGGTGTAGCCGTCCGCTTCACTGCATCGCTGGCCATTTAACGTTAAGCACATGCTGGCCTCAGTTAAGGTTAATAGCAAGACAACAAATGATTTAAGGCAAAATCCTGGCCCTGTTAAAGTTAATGGTAAAATTCATTGACTACCTTGGAGCCAGGACTCCAGCAAAAGGTTTCTTTATGGCTTGAAGATTCAAAGGGAGGACAGCAAGTTTATTCCATCTGCGTGAGCCAGCCTGCCGCACGGCTCCGGGGAACCCACCGGCTGCCCGCGTGGCGTGCGCGGTGACCGGGGGAAACCTGCGCCTTTGGACCCAGAGCCAGCCCTGGGTTTTGCAGGAGGTATCGATGAGTCCAGGAGACTTTGAGGGGAGGGCGACCATGCAGAAGAGGCATCACTTGGGGGCTTTTGTGCTGCATCCCTTGCTGGTAAAGGAGGTGATGGAGAGGCATGCAGTGGGATGTGATGTGACAGTGGAATGGAGGCATCTTTCCCTTCCCTCGATCTTCACCTGTGGGAGGGTGGAGCATTTCCAACCCCCTGCCCATCTGTTTGCCCTTGAGCACCTCCCACCACGGGACACTCAGTGATGGTCACCTACGCTGGGTTAAACAGGCTGGCAAGAGTTGTCCGTCAAGACATTTTTGAAGGTCTATGCAGATCCTTTAAAAAGTTTCCGTAGAAATGCTGGTATAAAAACAAACTCCTGTTGTTATTTTTCTGCTTATTCCTTAAAGCTTTGAGCAGCTCCAAGTGCTGGAACATGACGAGGCTTTGCTCTCCCAACAGACACACCAGGAAACTCTGAGGTCATTGAAACCGTTATAACTTTTTCCCTCTTCCCCCCAGCTGCATGCAGGCCCCCTTCTTCCAGAAGGACATGCAAAGACTTTTATTTTCCTGAGATGTGCCTAGTTAGGGCAGCTCCATATTGCAACACATTCTTGCATCTTATTTCATTTTTTTATCAAGCCATGCATGTTTACGGGCCAGCCGTAAGCCAGCTGGTGGTATCAAAGTCAACGAATCAAGGCTGATCTAAGGCACTTGAGCTGATCCTAAATGCCTTTAGGACTGAAGGAAGAAAACCCACTTAACTGCCGATGAAAATCAGAGGTCAGTGGAGGGGCTTCACTCTTAAGCTTTGAAATCTCTTACAGGCTTATGAGTTACAGAAAAGGGATTGGGGGAAAAACCCTTACAGGAAATTACAGGTGGTGCTTTATAGCTGGTTAACTGCGGCTCAGGTCGGGATTCTGATACAGAATTCCCGTTGAAGTGCCAGGCTGGTTCTCTGGGCTCGGGCACCTGCAAAGCAGCGCTGCTGCCTCAGTCACCGGTCGAAGCAGGATGGCAGGGTTTTGGGCTCCCTCCGTGCCGCAGCCTCTGTGCAGGCTGGGACAGCATTTCCTAAATGACCACGTGCATCTTGTAAGCGAGAGGGAATACTGCTCCTTTGCTTTTTGTTATCCATATGGTTTTCTTGAGTGCTCTGCTTGAGCCACTGCGGTGTCTGTTTCAGAAATATCCAGTTTTTTACAATCCATATCCTAATGATGCACCGCAGCCTAACTTCTTGCTCTTAAAACTGCTGGTTTAAGGCTTTGTATGCCAGCCATTTGTTTAGTGAAAATGGTTCTCCTTTCTCTCTGCATCACTGGATAAATCAGTGCAGGTTCTTTTCTTCCTGTGAAATATGTTCTGGAGCTTTCTCACCTGCCAGTGAAGTTTAATTTCATGTGGTTACCCTGGAAGGAGCTTATAGAAATAACACACATGGTTCTGTGCGGCTGGGACCAAATTCCTGGTGTTACACTTGGGTGTTTTTAGGCAGAGCCCCTGCGGGTGCTCGTAACACTCGTGCCTGAGCCAGAGGGTTTATCTGGAGAGGAAGGGAAGAGGAGAACTGGGGGAAGAGGAGAACTGGGGCAAGAGGTTGCTACTTCCAAAATCTTTCTCCTGGAGTTTTGGGGTATTAAAAATGTGATGCCTCCCAGGATGGTTTTAAAGCTTCCAGCAAGGCATGTTTACATGGATGCAGGACCCTGTCACAGCCACCCTGTCCCTGGGCAGGTCACAGTTACCCATCAGCGTTACGCGGTTGTGCCAGAAGCATGTGTATGTGGGCTGCTGAAACCTAAATCACAGCACATCCCAAATGTGAGTGGAGCAGCTGGGGTGCACGCACAGACCTCTGAGGGTTTCAATGGCAGAATCAGTCCCGAATTTGGTCTCGGTTAAGTGCAGCTTATGTGTAATCCTCTCTTCTTCCCTAGTAGTGAAGACTCCAGACCTTCTTAAAACAAAAAAGGCTTTAAAGTAGAAGTCAGTGACAGATCTGGCCAGCCATGCCTAGCAATGTCCTGTAATCTGCCCTGTTCAGGGAGGTGAAGTCTAGTCTAGAGGGAGTGCAACGCATTTGCATTTGCTTCTGACCCAACCACTTCATGATTTCCCATTCCTAAGCTGCGCTTCAGGAGATCAGTTATTCTGTCAGCTTTTTTTTGGCTGAAGTTATTTGAGGTTTCCTGTTTACACCCTGTCTCGTTACTTTTTTCTTTTTCTTGTTTTTTCCCTAACAGGATGACACATGTGGATGTCTAAATATATTGTATGTAACAACCAGCTTCGAGTAGGGAGGATGTTTCTGCTAGAGAAATAGCATAAATATCCTGCATATGTTGATGTGTTTTTCCCAAATAAACATTCAGGCTCAGGATATCACAGGGAATTGGTTTAAGTAGCCAAGCAGTAGATACTTCTTCTCTGCCTTTTTTTTTTTTTTAAAGGACTGATCTTTTGGAAGATATGCCTTGATTTTTTAGGTGAAGAATGTCTTAATTTTTGTCACCAGTGAGATGAAGTTAAAGATGGGGGATTTTCATCCAGCTGTAAGAAATATTTCTGAACAGGCTTTCTAGAATCCCAGTCTCATGCTGTGCTTTAATTTACACATGTGGAGATGCTGAGAGTTGTGTGGTGGTTTTCCTTCTTTATCTGCCCTTTTTGTGAAGATCTGGGTGAATCAGGTTCTTGCTGAAAGCCTGTGCCAGTACCAGCCTGTCAGTGGGGAGGGCTGCAGCGGACAGTGTTTGTCTCCCTTTCATTCCCCTCTATTTTTGAGGGTTTATTGCTTACTTGTGTGCAGAGCATATGAGTGACTTCAGGAGACAACAAGAATCCAGCACCCCAGTGTCTCAATATGGGTTTGCCAAGAATGAGGCTCTGTTTACGTCACTCCGCTAATTTCCTATCGGGAATAAGATGATACTTCATTAATTTTATGCTGCTACTTCTTTCACTGGATAATAGCTTAAATATTAGCAGGCTTTTAAAAATAACTGCTAAAAAGACCAACTTTGGGGAACGTTGCAAAAATATGACAAAATTGTCCATTTGTACAGACAATGCAAAATCAGTGAGAATAAGCTGAAAACGTGGATGTGTATGTATGTATCTCAAGGCTGCTCGTGGCACCTCTGAACTGAGCCAAACAGCTGTGCCTGTCACAGATTGGTCCAACCACATAGAAAATCAATGGTATTGTTCAGATTAGCAAGGCGTCCTGGATGAAAGATGTATCTGCCAGGGGCTCCCAGGGTCTTTGTTGGGTCTTTGAGGAGCCCAGTGCCCCGAGAGCTGGGGAGCCAAGTACAAGTCCCTTGCTCGAGCCTGAGGAAAGAGGCCTGCGAGGGGATGGGCTGCAGGGGAGTAAATCATGTCGGTGTCGTTGGGGGAGTTAAAAGTGAATCCTTTGCTGCTTCAGCCTCAAGAGCTTGGGGTCTCTGGTTGCTGAGCTAGAGGTGCTCTTCCATGGCCAAAATCCTTTATGCATCCAATGATACTATGGTGGTGATGTCCTCTTCTCGAAGCTCCCCAGCCTTTTTTTAGGCAAGAGCAGAGGATCAGACCATTGATACCTGTGACTGTGCTGGAGCATGTGGCACTGCTGTGCTGCAGTCATGTCACATCTCCACATCACTGCGCTGGGACAATACAGGGCTGGTGGAAGGTGACCGATACTCCTAAAGCTTGAGGTCGCCTTGTGCCTGCAATAGCCTCGGTAGCTTTCGGTTCTTCCCTGGTACAAGTGAGGCTTGTGAAATGCAAGTGCTGTCCTGTATATAGGAGCCCTGTCTGCACTGAGGGGCAGCTCCATGTGAGGAGAGAGCATCTCCTGGAGATGATATCTCTGGTGGGCGACATTCCTGGTGCAGGATGGGCTTTTGTGGCTCTATGATAGTAATTGGTAGTGATTTGCTTCTGGCTGCGTGTAAGTATGGAGTAAGCCAAGCGAAGTGCTCTCTGCCCCGTCAGGAATGGGGTGGGGATACTTGGAGTGAGCTTGTGCACAGCTGCAGAAACCAGGGTGCTGGCTGCTGAAGCCTTGGGTCTGCGAGAGGATGGGGACTGGTGTTTGGACTGTCCTGGTCAACACCGCTTTGTTCAGGGACTGGAGGCTGCAGATGCGAAGCTGGTAGTCACCCCTGCAGATCTGTGTTCCTCAGCCAGGCTGTGGTGCCACACAGTGAGTATCCGTGTTGTGCTTCTCAGCCCGGGTGGAGAAGGCATCTTAGCAGGGATGTAGCCCTCAGGTATGTGTGCATGGGCTGGGGGGGCAGAGGAGTGCAAGCAGCAAATGGAAAGGGCTCCAGAGAACCCCCCTGTTCCCTTGAGCTACAGGCAGCAGCAGACACTTCACAGCCCTGCATGCTGCTGTTGTGTCCCACCATGCAACAGAGTGATCCTGGGGTGCCATAAGCCCATGACCACATGGAGCTCTGGGGATACAGGCGGGAGCTGATTGGTTTGTCACAGGAATGGCATTTCACGGTGCTTTATCCCCCAGCACGCTGGCATCTGCTGCAACTTCTTGATTGAGCTTTCTAGTACTCTGGGAAGCAGCTGCATGATCTCTGAGATGAGATTCTTGGAGACTCAGGTACTGAATGTTATCTGTATCTATATGTAAGTCAGGCTTTTAAGCTGTGTCCTTACGTTTTCTCATCAATAAAATCGGGGATAATTATATCTTGCCTGTCTTCAGGGGTGCATGAGCTTTAATTACTTTTAAGGTGCTTTGCAATTACCATGGATAGCTGAATAGAAGCACAGATTATCATTTGTTTCTCCTCAGCACAAGGCTTGGTGGATGTGTTTGTTATAATAGAAACCTTTTTTACTTAACAATAGACAACCAAGGCAATTAAAAGAGTCAGGAGTGATTAATGTGGTTTCACTGGGTGAAAGCTAAAGCAGCTAGGAATTAAATAATGGCAACCTTTGTGCTATCTCAGAGCAACAGATGGGGACTGATTTAAAAACACTATTGGATCAGACACTTTGCACTGGGGGCAGAGTGGTAACAGTATGGGAGAGCCAGAAAGGTGCACCACCTCGAAGGGTGTGCTGATGACATCATTAATTGATAGTAACATCCGACTTATTTATGACTGTGCCATAGCAGACCTTCGGCTCTCAGGAGCGAACAGACCCATGATCAGATCATAATGGTTTTAAGGGCTCCAGGCGGTGTGTTCAGTGAGCAGATAAATCGCAGGGAGCGCACTGGGAGCTGGAATTGGGATGCTGCAGCTTTGCTTCCAAAACCTGAAGGATAAAGCACTGGAAGCAGTAACCTGCTGGGAGCACAGGCCTGGGGCTAGAGCAGCTCTGGGCTGATGCCTCCTCGGGGTGCGATACCGTGGGGTAAGGCAGTGGTTTGCACGGGGGCATCGCTGCTGTCTCTGCGATGGTGCAGCCTCTGCTCTGCACCCCTGCATGCACAAGTCACTGCATCTGGCATTTCTCTGCAAATTCATGTTCACTGCAGTAGGAGGAGTGAAAAGGAAGATGCTTTGCAAATGGTTGTTTTACTAGTATTGTTGTTTTGATGAGCAATGTGATGACATGTTTGGCAGTGCTGTAAGTTGCCAGCACTGGTGTACCCCATTTTCCTGGACACTAGTCAGAGTTGTGCCTGCAGGCACCTCTGAACTCTTTGCAGAGCTCCTCAGGATGGGAGTCCCTTGCAGCTCTTGGTTCAAAATGAGCTCAATTAGTTGAAACAATACAGCTTTGTTAATTTGGCTTCTTATGGCTGACTGGTGACAGAAGAGGCTGTGTCTCAGCAGCCCTCACTGTGCCAACAGCCACGTGTTGAAATGGGGGCAGTGCTGGGGGGAGGCAAGAGGTCTCTGGTCGGTTATCCTGCAATCGGGTATAAATTGCACCTATTTATAAGTTTTTATAAGGCTTGGATGCATGGCATCCCGGGGTGGGAGGTGCTGAGGGGTGCTGGTGGCATAGAGCTCAGCCCTGTCCTTGTCCCCATCCCTGCGGAGCCAGAAGGGTGTGAAAGGAGAAGCCACCGTGTGTTGCCACTTACTCCCTGCGGATCCTCCTATCGAAGCAAACCACCCTCAGCCTCTGCTCAGCGCTCAGAATTTATAGTCTGAGAGAAGGTTGTGGTGTCAGGAAAATGAGGTACTCTGAGACTGGGAGAATAAATATAAAAGCCAGGTTTCCTTCACCAGCTCTCACCTGGAAAGCATTGTGAAGCCAGTCCTCACTAAAGCTGGCGCGAGGTCCAGAATTAGAGCAGATTCTAAATAATGTAAAAGCTTTCATGGAAACGGATTAGATTTCAAAGGGCAGATATTAAAAGGGCACAATGTGCAGCTATTTCTGAATTACTCTCCTCTTAAAGATATGCCGTTTGCAAGAGATAAATGTGACACGAAGAGGGAACTGAGGTGGTTCAGGTATAATGTTAGGGGTTGTAAAGCTCATCCTGTCTTTCATCACTCAGTTTAAGCAGCTGTCTTGATGTGACAAGCACCTATGTAAGAATCCTGTGGAGGCGATGGCTTCTGACGCTTGTGAAAAGTTATCCAAGGGAGAGCACTGATGTACTGGTGGAGACTCCACCCAGATCTACAGACCAGGTCGTCTGTCAAGGGACCAAGTTTCAGCTGACCCATCTGCAGGGAGGGTTGGATAGATGGGGATTTCATGGGTCCTGGTCATCTCTGCTCCTCACCAGAGCAAAAGCCATTGCTGCTGCTCGTGGCTATAGTACTAACCAGGCCGGTTCATCCTCAAATTAAATTCTTGCAGCATTTACGTCACTTATTTGATCTTGAATGCTGCTAAGCACCCTTAATTCTGGCTTGAGGTCGATGGGAGCTGAGAGTGCTGAGGCAGCTCCCCAGACCGAGTCCTTGGAGAAGGACGCTCAGCTCCAGCATGGAGTAGATTCCCTTATCAGTGCAGATTAAACACTCGCTACGTGCTCTCCTTGCCACTGGGCCACATGTGGTCCAGTGCAAGCCCGGAAAGCCGCGGACCTGCCCGTCCTCACGGGGCTGTGTTGCTGTCTTTGCAGATGACAGAGGGCCGGCACTGCCGGGTGCATCTCCTCGATGACAGGAACTTGGAGCTGCTGGTTCAGGTACGGATCCTCCTCTCTCGGGCCTGATTTCTCTGCTGATTTTCTTTGAGCGGTGCCATCGGGGGCTGTAAGTGTAAGTGATAGCTGAAGAGAACTTCTCTCTTTTACTAGAGCGACTTGTGGAAGTGGAATAAACAGGCGTGCTTTCAGGCACCCAGGCGTGCCCTTCCTCAGACTTGAACTAGCAGGAGGTTTTCCCTTGGTGTGAGGCGGGCACAATATCTGCCATCAGCTCCGCGCTCAGTTTTTTCATCTGCTTTCACCAAAATTTGTGAAGTATATTAAACACACCCCTCATTGTGGTGGTGTTTTGTCATTCAGAAGCAAATAAAAGTCTGTACTTCTGGGGATGTGTTTTATTCCCATGACAGAACTCAAAGCACAAGATCCTGTAGTACACGGTATTTTCTGAATTGAAAAATCCCTCCGGCTGTAAGCGCAGGAAAGCCTGAGCTGCCATTTTTCTCCCCCAGAAGATGAAAGCAGAGGTTGGTCCATGCACTTCAGCTTGATGCTGTGGGTTAAGCACATCATTGCCTCTCCGTGCTCTGCACAGCTCCACGGAGACACCGAATCCAACTGCCCCGAGTCTGACGGAGCCACTTCTCTATTAAACAGCTCTTTAACTTAGCTGTGTGCACTTAAATGTCAGTATTTGCAGAGAAAATTTTTGTTATATATGAAAAGCCTGGACCCAAATTATTCATTTTTATTCTTCTAATAGCCCAAACTTTTGTCCCGGGAGTTGCTGGATCTGGTGGCCTCACACTTCAACCTGAAGGAAAAGGAGTATTTTGGGATAACGTTTATAGATGATACGTAAGTATGTTTATTTCAAACAGCTTATTGCAATGGGAAGCCCATCCCTGACTCCATGGCAGCTCAGTGTGATGGAAAAATGACTTTTGAAAAAGGAAGATTTTCCTACGTTGTGCTTGTGCTGCTTGGCTGAGAAAAAGGGAAGGTACAAACCAGAAAATATTTGGAAAATATCTTCTGGGCACAAACCAGAGAATTCTTGTAAAATACTTTCCTGATGCTTTCACTTTTGTTTCACAAGGTGAAAAAAAAATTAATTCAGCATTAGTTTCCCACAGGAACACCCTGAGCTTTCCTAGCCGGCACTTTTAGTAGCCACAAAAAGGTTTTGCATTTATTTTCAAAGCGAGTTGCTCCTATTGCTTTGCACTTTACTCTCAAATGTATTATTGAGTCTTTTAAACCCAAACTTGCCCAGCAGCAGTGCAATATGAGTTTAGTCCTTCCCGTAAACAACTTCTCTGGCTTCCCTGTTCCTGTTCGGTGTTCAAGCTATTCTGCAGACTACCAAAAAAAGCTGCAAAAGCAGAACGTGCCTGAAATGCACAGCCCTCCCTTCCCGGCAGCTGGACTATTGCAAGCGTGTGGTGGTGTTGGGTGCAGTTTGTCATCACTGCCGATGCAATGCTGACCATCCCCTGCCACCCTCCGCTGGTGGCTGCCACCAGGCTGGGTGAGGTGCTATGACCAGGCTCTGGAGCACTGGGAGCTCTTCCGTGGCGTTAACCCAGAGTCAGCTGGGTTAACTGAAATCTCAGCTGGTGTTCAGACTCATCCGTCAGCGTTGCACTGAAATGCTTCCCCACATCTGCTGGGTGCAGCACCAAAACCTGCAGGCAGGACTCTGCTCCCTAAGGCCAGCATCTCCAGAGGAGTAACCTTCAGCTCCCCAAAAGAGCTGGAGCGGAGCTGCTTAGGGCAGTGGGGAAAAGGAGCTGAGCACTAATACAGCCCCTAAATAAACCTTTTCTTGTCTGATGGGAATAATATTAGTCCCTGCTGCTTTTTATGATGTCCTGGGTGGAAGCCTTCACCTAAAAATCACGTTGAGCTGTGTTTAGGACTACTCTGCCAAGGCAGTTCGCATCTGCAGGTACGGGACTGGCCTGGGAAAGGGCTGGTGTTTATGGAGCTGGTAGGAGCTGCTTGCGCTGGGGCCCCGACCGCAGCAGTGTGTTATTTTTACCAGCCACTCTCATCTTGGGCTCCTCTTAAATATACTTGCCACATCCTTGTTCTTTTGGGTGTTGGAAAATACTTTCTTCCAGCTCTTCTGTAAATCCCTCGAGGATGCTGTTTGCACTTGGCTTATTTTTCCCCCAAAAGAGCTGCCATGAAATTCTTTTCGAGGTGTTTGGTTGCTGGCACTCCCTCACCGTGAGCTCTAAAGTGCTGCCAGGGGATTACCTAGAAGCTGTTGGCTTCCCCAGGAACACCAGTGGGACTCCAGCGGCTGCCTTGGGTGTGCTGGGCTGGGCTGGGTGCTTGGAGGGAGCATGTGGCCTCTGGAGGGCACCCATGCCCCAGCCTTTCGGGGCAGCCACAGGCTGCTGTGCTCCCCCTTAGCCTCGGGGTCCTCAGGAAGGTCTTTGGGATTTTGGAGGTGGTTTTGTTGTTTTTCTGGCTTCCTTGCCATTTCAAGCAGGGAAGCTGCTGCAGAGAGGATCTGCCTCATTTAGTGTGTGCCTGTGGTAAACCCTTATCTCCAAACTGGGGTGTTTTGTCATGCTGGAACTGGATGGTACAGGACGGGGGCGATGTGACCACAGGGCTGGGTGGTCCCTGTGCAGCAGAAGACATCAGACCCATTTCTGCTGTAGGCAAAAGTCCAGCCTCTGCTATAGATCAGATCCCCCCACTAGGCATGAGAAGGCAGCGGAAGCCGCCTCATCTCTAGCAAAGGAGGGTACTTAAACAATATTTGATTTTTCCGGGTGTCATGCTATGACTCTTGTGCTCCAGCTGAAAATAATACTGCAAAGTGTTCTCTACCACCCAAAATTACATCAAATCTGAAACGAATTACGTCAACATTGAAAGTGAAGTGCAGTACATCAAAATCTGGAAGTCAGGGGAAAGTATTACGTAATTTGATGAGATGTTTGCCTGCTCAGAGCTGAATCTTGCTGTTTTTACGGTAACACTTGGAGTAAATAGGAGGACTGAAAAGACGCCGTTTCTGCATTTCCCATCGCAGTTTTTAACCACCTCTCCAACCTGTTTCTGCAGAGGTCAGAGCGTCTGGCTGCAGCTGGACCACCGAGTCCTGGACCATGACTTGCCCAAGAAACCAGGCCCAGCAACTTTGTACTTTGCCGTTCGGTGAGTAATTGTTCCCACAAAGAAAGCATTACCACTTGGGTTTATTTATCACCAGGGGAGTTTGTTTAAAAGAGCTGATTACAGATTTGATAAAGGAAGTAAATGTCAAAGCGATATATTATTTTTAGGAGGAGATTAGGTCCTGCCTAAGTGCTGCTCTCTTTTGTATTTAACTACGAAATCAAGTAGTTTGAAACATGCCACTTTTTAAACTGTTACTAGGACATTGTTCCTGGTTCTTTTTGTTTAAAAACCGTATTTTAAGTATCTTCTTCACCTGACTTGTCTTCGATGCTAAATTTTAATACAGTTTATTTTAAAAAATCGTACTTTTTCTTATGTTTACTTAAGAGTTGTCTGTACTTGAAAGGGATTGCTGAGGGCTTCTTTGCTCTCGCAGCTTAAGACAGTCCCCAGGAGAGAATAAAATCCCTGGCAAAGTGATGATTTTGGCCAATGTTATTGCATTACTTTAGAGCTTTTGCTGGCAAAACTCTGCTGCTTAAGAGTCTGAAAAAAACCCACGTTCTATGAGACAGAGCTGTGCTGGCAGAGAAGACCAAGCATCGTATTCTTAATATTGTTGGAGGGTTTTTTCCTAACAGTCTATGAGGAAAATGAGAGCAGACTGACCTCATTTGCTTTTCATATCTTGGTAAATTTATGCCTTGTGTGCTTAATTATTTGAAGCACTTCCAAGGCAGAGCCTCTTGTGTAATTGGGTCGGTTGGCACCATGGCCTCACCACGTCCTCCACACCCTGGTCATTGAGGAAATGGTTCAAACAAGTAGCACTTTGTTTTTGTGGAATATGTGCTTATTTGAGATGGAGTTCGGAGTTTCCCTTCCCCACTTTTAACAGGAAGGAAAATCCATTTTAAAAGGGATGACAGGCTAAAATATTCACTGTGTTTGAAGATCTGGGAGGCTAAAATCTTTGACTGCCCAAGAAAGCTGTGAAGGCAATCATACATCTTGAGCATTTCTTTGGTTGAGATTAATGCTGTCATCTTGTGATGTTCATTTTGGCCCTCACTGTTCAAAGATGGTCTTCTACAGGACAGACTATGCAGAGACCTGGGCAATTAAACCAGTTAATGTGTGAGGAGTGGGCTTGAAAAGATCAACTACTAGAAGCTTATTTTAAGCTTGAATACTCCAAGGTCATGAGATCCAAACCAAGCAATGGAGCCAAGGAGCCAAGGAGATGGGCAGTGAGTGAAAAGCAGAACAGGAGGAGGAGGATACAGAAATAATTAGTGATATAGAAAGTGTTTGATTGGTAGAAAATAGAAATCCCAGCACAAAGGCCACTTCAAAACCTGCAGAGCTCTACTTGGTTACAACTTTTTGGATAAATGACTCCAGGCCTTTGCTCCATGGCATATGCCCTGGATGGTTAGTTCAGACACTTATCTTGTGTGAACACATTTGCCTTGTCATACCCTATTCCTGCATTAAACTCCCACGAGAACAGCCAAAGTACACGGTGTGTGCCCGTGGCTTGAACGGAAAAGTTTAGCTGGGCATGGGGGAAGTGGTGTGGCGTGGACGGGCAGAGAGCCCTGGCGCTGGGCTCTCGTGCCCCTGTCTGTGGATGCTGCTGCAGGGGCAGGGTGTCCTTGGGCTGGGTGAGCCCTCCTGAGCAGGCTGTGCCTTCTCCCTCTTTGAAATCAGTTCAGTAGCAATACTGGAAATGGAGGGGGATCCCCAGATACCTGGTTACGACCCTCCTTTTGTTCATGACTCCTCAGCCTTTTGCTGTGCAGTTATGAAACACATGATAATCCTTTCAGATTTTTTTCTTCAGCTGGCATAAACTCAATCCAGTCATGTAAGTTTTCCTATGGTACATGCAGCTGGTGAAGGGCTCTGTAATGCAGATTTAAGACTTACAAAAGTGCCATTCTCGTTTCAAGGATGCTGACAGCATCAGAAATAAAAGCAGAACATACATTCTGTGGTGTTCCTAAATGTGCCTGTCATCCTCAGAGCATCCTTATCTCCGTGGTCCAGTGTTCCTCATCTGTACTGTGGTGATAAGAGTGCACAGTTTTTACCACGGAAGAAACAGCACACAGACCTGACTGGGGCAGCAGGCAACGCTTCCCCAGTGCCCTCTCCCGAAGTCCGTAGATTCTATAGTCTCCTGCTCTGTACAAGCAGCGCCTGGGAGGTGCCTCTCTCCAGAGCCAGGGTTACTGCCCTGTTTCTGAGGGTACATCAGCCATGTCTGACTCTGTTGAAAGAAACTGCAAGTGCAAATGGGGTCATTAGTTGAGGAAAGGCCCCTTTTTGGTGCAGTGGAGGGATGAAGGCTTTAGTGGGCTGAGGAAGGTCCATGCTGGGAAGGCTGGGAAAGGACAAAGAGTGAGGCTCCTGCGCTCTAGTACTCTGCATTTCTGTAGAGAACAACTCAAGTATACTTTAAGTTTAGCAATGCTGTTAGAAAAAAATATCAGGTGCAATCAAGAGAGGGTGTAAATACCTGTGGCTTCTAGAGTTCTTGTTGAAAGGTGAGTCACGGAAATGTAAAATAGCCTTTCAAATGTCTGGGGCAGGCTGCTGGGCTTGGGTCTGCCCCTTGGACAGGCTGCGTGCCTGTAAAATGGGGTAAATTATCTCCTTATCCTGTGGAGGCAGTCTGGGGAGTGCTTTAAAATTAATTCAATGGAACGTGCTGTAGGAATGTCAAATATTAAAACAATTACTGTTTAATGTATTGCTTGTCTCGAATCGCATCATAAGTGCTGCATATGTTCCTAACACGTGCGGCAGGTGCTAGCATCACCGCTTCCTACCACATGTGCCGTGCTGCTATGGGCTTCTTCCGATGTCTTGCAAATCATCTACACCAAGAGATCAGTGGCTGTGAGAGCCCTAGGCGTGCCATGGGGCTGTGGGAGGGATTTGCCTGGTTCTGATGAACATAGTGGTAGCCATGCAACCCTCTTGCTATCAAAGTCAAGACACCGAGAAGCCCTGGAGTGGCCTGCACTGCTGGGGCAGTGGTGGTGGCCCGAGTCTTTGCTTAGCGGGGAAAAGTGTACATTCTGGCATCAGCTGGGAGAGTCTGGACCCAATGCATACATCTTCCATAGGGAGCTGAAGCACAGGTATCCTGCTTTCCAGCTAAGGATCCTGCTTTCCTCCAGATCCAGCTAAAGGATGACTGACAGGACCACATTCACACATTTTTCTCTTTAAACTGACTTGGCAGTTCCGTGCTCCTCAAATTACAGATGTGTTTTCTCTGCACCATTAAATGCATCTCAGCACTGTTTGGTTTGATGCCCCAGGTGAGTCAGAGAAGCACACAGACAGGTTGTGCGTGATTTTTGTGGAGTGCCAGAGTCATATGTGATATTTGGTGTAGCTCTGTAACAAACTGGGCTCCATCTGCTTACCTTGGCTGGACCAGAGTAACCCGTAATGGGATTGCTTCTCTCGTCAATGTGATGCACCCATGGTCCTGGGAAGAGGAAGCCAGGGCTGGGGAGGAAGGCAGCAAGCACTGTGCACAGTAGTGTCTGTAAGGCTGAGCCAGCTGCAGCCCTTCCATGTAAACCCCTGGTTTTGGGGCTCTCATTGTCGTTAGGATGGAGATGCCCGATGAGGTGGAGCTGACCCCAAAGCGTTCCTCGTGTGCGGTTTATTTTTGGCTTGTCCTTGTTTGCTTGAAGCAAAGTTAATGGCTCTGAGGCTGTGGCTGCTCTCTCCTCCTGGAGGAAAGATGGTCCTGGCGCTGCTGCTGGCCCCTCTCCTCCAGCACAGCACTGGGCTGTCATCCCAACTTGCAACACATTGGTCAGTGTTACCTTTTCCACTCCGTGGCTGTATTTGCATAGGAGCGATGGGCTTTTCTCCTTTAGTGTTCAACAGTGTTTTTAAATGAGGTGAAAAGTCATCAGATATCTACAATCTACTGAATGAGGGGTTTGTCATTCCCTGTGTGCTGTTAGCCTGTGATTTTCTGCTTGTTCCCTCCTAACAGGCAGGAAATTAAGTGCAGTCGCTCACAGTTCCTCTGTGCTAGAGAACAAACCACTGAGGAAATAAAATGATTTGGGAGGAAGATGAAACCTATTCAAGAAAGTAACTGTTCTTTTCTCTCATTTTCAGGTTCTACATTGAGAGTATTTCCTTTCTCAAGGACAAAACTACAGTAGAGCTGTTCTTCCTGAATGCCAAGTCCTGCGTACACCAGGTAAGGCTCCACATCTGTTTTCCGCTGTCACCTACATGGCCCTGCAAACTTGCAGGGAGCTGCGTCTGATCTCTAGATCTTACTGAAGAATTAAGATCTCGGTGTTTACTCTTTCTTCACTTCAATGTTGATGCTTCAAGCAAAGGGATAAGGATGATGGTGGTTTCCTGGTCCTGTTTTTGCAGCCCCGCTGTGTGCTCTCTGCACTAGAATAAGTCTTAAATACTCAAAAGCTTTTAAGCTGTGTAACTCTGCGTTGTAACTTTGCAGGTGAGCTCTGTCTCAGTGGCGAACTTCTGCAGAGCAAACACCTCTTTACTGACCTCAAGTCTAACTTGTCTCAGAAGACCTGTGAGGAAGGTCCTGTGCTGTGAACACGGTTCCCAGTTCCCTGATTTCCTGCCTTAATGCAGTGAAGTAGTAAAGTAACAAATCCTACAAAGCAGCAATCTAAGCTAGTTATTAAAATACTTTCTGTATTTACTCTCTGCTTAAGAAGCTTCTGGTTTCTTAAGATGTTCAAATTGGTAAAATATACATTTTTAAAAGTTACTTCATGATACAGTGGCCAAAACCTTAGAAAATAAGGTCCATCTGCTGCAGCTACATCTTGGTCTGAAAAGTGTGGTGTGGCAGCCACCTTTGCCGTGCCCCTGGTAACCAGCAGCTGCAGTTCAATGAACTTTAGCAAAGCCTGATGTTTCGGGGATCTTTTAGTTGATGTCAAACTCGGGCGTTTGCTGCTTTTTTTTTTTACTCATGCCTCAATCTAAGAGGGTCATGCAGTTCTTGCAACCTTTTCTTGGAAAACAGTCCTGGTGGCGGCGCTCAGTGTAGCTGGGCAAAGCTTCCACCTTTACCATGCTTCATATTTTAGAGGATTCTTATTCAGTATCCAGTATTCATTATTTTATGGTGGGATCAGAAACCTGACAGGAAAGTGGTTAATGGCAAAGCCGTGACTGTGCTTTGTACAGGAATTGCTTTCTGAAGGGGTAGAGGAAATCAGGGCCTTTTTACAACATGCTGGAGTTTTAAAGATGTTTGAAGAACTTGGGGCCTCGCTGGTTAAGATTAATGAAAAGCAAATCTCCATTTGGCTTATCTGCCATTTTTAAATGAAGGGTCTTGGCAAGTTGTAGTCATCCTTTCAGGGAAAACTGGAGCACTTGAAACAAAGTGCAGATAATTTTGGAATTGGAAGATGGTTTTACGATGGAATGTGAATGGTTGGACTCAATGATCTTAAAGGTCTTTTTCCAACCAAATGATTCTGTGAAATGCCACTGCGATCGAAACAAATGTTGTCAACATCAAAACACTTGGTGCAAGTGTTACGTATACGCAAAAAGCATAAGAGAAAGCACAAGAAGGGAGGAGCCTATAAAACCCTTCACTGACCATATTCACACGTCATCAACGCAATAAGAAATCGCTTCTGGCCTGCATAAATATTATTATTCAAGCAGCGTAACTTCCTACTCCTGAAATGAAATGCTGATAGCACGTGAAGCGCTGATGATGCATGGAGCGCCGCAATAAGCAGGCAGTGCCTCATCCAGATGTGCTCAGGGCTGAGGGAGCTGGCAGAGGTTTCAATAAAGGCTGGCTCATGTTTTCCCCCAAGGTTCGTGAGGTGGTAGCAGCCTGGAGTGTTGGCTTCCCTGTTCCCGAAAGCAAAACTGCCAGAAGCACAAAGGGTTTTCTGCTGTGTCCAGTTTCTGTGGGCAGCAGAGGGGTGAGGAGCATTGCTTCCTCCTGAGAGAAGGACCTCTGCGGGCAGTGCCGAGCGATTCAGCACGTAACAAGAGCCAAGAGCCTCTGCTCTGCCTGCAGGACCTCCTGTGCCGGGTGGCTTCACAGCCCAGCTCGGCAGAAGCCTGCAGCTACTTCAGCAGAAGCCAGTTTAGCTTGGTCCAGTGGTTTTTAACCTTTCAATTAGGTCTTTTAAAAAGAACTCATCCTACTTGGTCAGTCTCTAGGTTTCAAGTGAAGTGCACACAGGACCAGTTCTCATACGTAAGCCCGTGGGATGTGGACAAAGACACGCCGGATGTGCTCGTACAGCATGTCCACTCCCGTGGTGCTGCCAGGTTCCATCGTGCTGCGGGGAAGGAGGCTCAGGCTGCAGGATGAGCGGTGTTGGCTGCTGGATATGAGCAGATCCCCAGCTCCCGTGAAGCAAGTGGGCTGATGCTCACTGATGACAGCGAGGAATGTTCCCTGGCATTTCTCAGTCGTTAATCCAGCTCCAGGAGGTTAGACCTGCCTCAGCTTAGCTTTTAGCTCTTTTTCCCCTTTTGTCTCCTCTCCTTTCCTTTCTACATTTGTGGAGGGAGGAAACCCCAGTGTCTCAAAAAGCAGCACAAGATGTGCTGGAGGATGCTTTGCCCTGGATCTTTGCATGAAGCTCTACTTGTGTGGGCCAGGAATGTGGCTCAGAGGGTAGATGCTGCAATACCTGGGGTGTGAGACGACCTGTGTGGAGAGGATTGCTCAAAAGCCAGTCACGTTTCTTTGCTTTCACAAAGCTGTTTACGAAGTTTTCACAGTAGTTGGTTCCCCAAAGGGTACAGAGTGTGTGGAACGCCCAAATCCAGGGTGGTGCAAAGGCCTGATGCTTGAAGGAGTTTGTGTTTGTGCTCTCTTGACATTACTGAGCGCTGGCAGGTGTCGACAGCACAGCAGCGTGGGGGTACCTCTGCTTCCAGCGCTGGTGTGCTTTAAAGGAAAACGCTCCTTCCTGAGCAGAGGGTGAGCGGGTGACATTGCGTGTGACCTGTCGGCAGGAGCCCCAGCACGCACCGAGTGGGACGTAGCAGGAGAGCCACCAGGCGTGGGTGAATGCAGCTGGTGTGTGGGCGAAGCTTCGTGCCAGTCCCTCCTCTGGAGGGGATTTATCCACAGCTTATGAGGTTCAGAGACTGCATCAGAAATGTAGTTACAGTATTCTTTGTGAGATCTGCGGGCGATCCCAGGTGCGAAATCCTGTTAGCGGCTGGTTCTACTCAAAGAGGGTGGTATCTCCCTGCTGGAGTCTGGCATCTCTGGGTCTAGGCTGGAGCTGCTGGGCAGTGTGTGTTGGCCATCTTGCCCCAGATGACTCCAGAGAAGTTGTGCTTGCAGCTGAATAAAAATTCAGGGTAAATAATACAGCGTATTAATTATATGATAGATTACAAAATATGGAGTCTTAATAATAAATAAGAGTAAAAACCTGCACAAAAGTTCTGAAAAGGGCTAGGGCTGGCTTGGTGCTCTGGATCTCCTTCCTCATCTCTCTACTCCACATTCCTTCCTGCAGTTCCCTCTGCTCCCTTCTGCAGATCGGGTCCTGCTTTCCCCTGCCAAGGGTTGGAGGAACCTGGGACTTGCACATTTTGCAGTTTCTGAGACATTTTGGCAAGGGAGAGATAAGACAGACAATAAAATCTCCCCTGCCAAAAATGTATTTCTTTCTGCTCCCCACCCACTCCCCACTTCTGTGCTCTTTCACACAGTCAAAGCTCCTTTGTGCCTCGGGGATCTCTGCTGCTGCACACCACATCTGTGCATCCTCACATCCTCTACCACCTGTGGTGTCCTCTGCACGGTCGCCCGCAGCCCCTGCGAGCACCTGAGGAGCTGGGGGAGACCCCTTTGCCCAAAGCACGTGAGGGCTCAGACCTCGTTTTTACTTTTGTGAATCATGTTTTAGTAGCGTGACAGTTCTGCAGCCGGAGCAAAGAATGGCCGTGCACTGAGCATGAGGTGTCCATGGCTGCCCCTTTCCACTGCATCATAACCCACCACTGCACCAGCATCTTCTTTCTGCACGGTGTAACATCACACCACTTTCTGTGCCTGGAGAACAAACTTCCTCTGGATTTGCCAGCATGACCTATACGGTGTTTGCTGGCCTTGTCTTCTCCACGTCTCTTGCACATGAACTGAATGCAACATTTGCTGTTGCACTCGTAAGAGCACCCAGGGTTTCCTCACCACTGGTGAGGAAATGGTGCATGCATAAACCTTGGTCTCCAGCCCATATCACGAATGCTGCCAGTGCTCTTGCCATGCCTTCCTTTCATGTTGAACTGCCCATTTTTTTTTTTTCTTGGGCTGATGCTGCAGTCTCCAGGTTGTCTCCATTCTGTGTGGTCCAGCCAGCTGCCTGGCTCCTGCTCTTCAGCATCTTCGGGTTGGAGCTTGGAGAAGCTGTATCCAGTGCCAGGAACAGCTTGGGCCACCAAGCAGGAGGCAGGACCTAGTAAAACTTAGATCTCCAGGTCTATGGAAGGGCCTCCCAGCAACTTGGTTAAAAACTCATTTATCCCCATGTATTTTGGGAGACTAGAAATGCTAGAAAGATGATTTGTGTATGTCTGGGCTCTGTTTTCTTATATGCCTCTTTTTTCCAAGGCTTTGAGAACTGCAGTCTGAAAAGCTTCAGTGGTGACAACTCCTGTTTAAAAGCTTACTCTCCTGTCACTGACTTAGATTTATAGCTATCGCAAACCTACTGTACCGCTGGAATTTAGAACAGTGAAAGCCTAGCACTTGGTTTCAGGTGAAATGGGTACCTCAGAGCTGATGTTTGCACAGGGATAGGGGAGCTTTGTAACATGTTCAGTGCATTATTGCACAGCCCGTGACTAGCTGGGATATTTTTAAGGAGGTGGGTTGGAACTGGTCATGCACATGTTGATGATAAATTTGGAAAGATAAATTAGTCTTTTTTTCTTTCAAAACAGCCAAGTTTGGAAAAATAACACCCTACTTGGCTAACAAAGCACTGTCAAGTTTATTATGCATTAGAGCTAACCTCCGTATAGCTCTGCAGCTATATGGTTGATGCTTTGCCAGTCCTTAAAATACGTTCTGTAAACTAAGATCTTGGTCAAGTTGGCTGTGCTCCCCTTTTCCGCTCTATATTTGGATGTTGGGGGGGTTATTTATTTATTTTTCTATTCATTTCAAGACTTGTAAGAATTGTTTTTTTAAAAAACGTTAAAGGAAATGGAAGTTTTTGGAGGAGTCTGTAATCCTGATAGCTTTGTGAACAGTGATGCTTGTGAGCACTTGGCAGCCTGAAGACCAGCGCTTACCAAGAAGGGCTGTTAAAACAGACCCCTGGTGTGAGCATGAAGTCTGGTTGGCTTCCAGCTTGTGGAGACCAAAGGGGTCATATATCAGAGAGCTCTCGAAAGTTTTATAACAGATATTTCCTAATTCTACCCTGTCTTGAGGGAGAGGGGAGCGTTCCCATGCAGCCTCGTAACACGGTGTTGTCTGATCCTAGCCAAGACGATTAAAATGTGCTCTGTCCGTTGCCTCTATTTGCTGTTCTCTTCCCAAAGATGGCATGTGTGCAGCCCAGGATGAGGTTCCACAGGATGAGTTAGCCTTCTGCACCTTCAGGGCTGTTACCTTCCACGGGTGCCGGCAGCCACCTCCATGGAGCAAGCGCCCCAGCAGTGCATCAGCAGAGGAGAAGGATGGGCCATGGTTATGCCTGTGAATACAATGTGACAGGAGGAGGAGGCAGGACCCCTATGCTGATATAAACTGGCAGATCATCATGGCCCCCCCTACTTGTTACCCCATGAGATCTCACATAGGGCTGTGCTTGTGGTTTGTGGAGAGACTTGACTGTGGTGTGGGTATAGTCAAGGGACTCCACACAGAACCTCTGAGAGTGGTTAAGGTTGGTCCAGGGTTGCTTGCTGCGAACAGTGATGGTGCCCCAGGGACCTGTTGAGGCTCTTGCCAGGCAAGTGTTGGTTGTCCCAGCTGGGCAAGCCCCTTGTGTTTGAAGATTCAGTTGGTTTGCAGCCAAAGTTTCATACCTCACATCTCTTGGCTTAGTCACCTCCTCCTGGGTCTAACTACTGGTGTTAATTGCAATGGAGAGTTTTGCACCTTTGATCTCCCAGCCACAGGATAAAGATGTTGTGACAGCTCAGCCTGTTCTGTTGTTGCTGTGCGTTGGGTATCTCGCTGTGGTGCTGGCGTAGGAAAGCGAAAGGCTGTGATTATGCGTTAAGTCTAATGACACTTGCCATATACCTGGCTTGCAAACAGGGAAGTCTTTATGTCCTTTCCCTGTTCTCTGCTTTTAATCTTATATTAATGCAAAAAAAATGTGCTCCTGTTGCACTGAACTGGGCAGACAAATCTCAGAGTAGCTCCTGCTGTCCCTGGAGTTTCATCTAAGGGTTGGCTGAAGCACATAACACAAGCAAGGGAGATGGAAGAGGGTAGCTGGCAGAGACAGAAAAATAAAGGCTCTAACAGAGACACCTGAAGCTTTTGTTCACCACAAGACACTACTAGCTTTTTTTTTTCTGGCAGAGTTGGCCTAAGTTGCTGAGGTGGGAGGTAGCAGGTCCTGCCAGAAGAGAGATGTGGTGGCTGCTGCACGTGCACTGAGTTGTGTTCAGTCTCAGATCCTCTCATGTGAGTAGGAAGGGCTGTGGGGCTTAGTGGATGAAAGGAAAGATGTCATGGATCATCTAAATGCTGTGAAGCAGCTGAGGGGCCTCCTGAGCCATCCAGGCTGTGGTCCCCTGTGGGGTAAGCACAGCACAAGTGCAAATCTGAAGTGCCCTTTTGAGGAGGGTCGGAAGGACCAGCCTTTAATTAGCTCCTATAAGGGCTCATATTCTGCATCTCCTGCTGGTTTAGTGCTTTACTTTCTCTGCCTTATGTGCTGGAGGCAGAGCCTTGCTTTGCTGTGCTTTGTCTCAGCCCAGTGTTTCTCTCTTTGGGAACTGGATCTAGTTGAGATGCTCAGCAGAGTTTAGAGCTTCCAATGCAGAAGGGAAGGGGATGGGGTGTCCGGTACATCGCAGAGCAGCGTGAACAGCAGGTGACACCACCAGGATTGAGCTGGTGTTGAGGTGTCAATGCCAGTACTCAGGACAGGAGCTTTAAAGTTAAAGGATTATTCGTTAGCTGCCATTGTTTGTTCGCTGGCGTAATTAGCTGGTGCAACCACACTGACAGAGCAAGTTGTGGAATTTGCCTGACCTAGTTCCTCCCGCGCTACTCAACTTGTGTCAGGTAACAGGTTGTGACCAACAACCCCTCCCTTGCCCAGCCCATCCCAGGAGCTCAGGCCACCTTGTCAACCTCTGCTCCCAAAGCAGCCTTCAATGTTGAATAGTTGCGGAGCTTTCTTCACTGCAGGGACCTGCCTTCACATCTTCCAGCTGTCAGGACACATCGCAGGGATACTGGATCCCTTGTGGGAAGTCGCAGCCTGCTGGGTAGGGGCATGGGCACTGGCATTGCTTTGTTCACTTGTGCTGGGTCCACACCCAACTAATTGCCTCCCTCGGTTTGAACACTGTGCTGTAGACATTTAGGTCCTTTCTTTCTCCCTCTCTAATTGCACCCTTCTTTCTCTGGGCCTTTTTAATCACCTTTCAGTAATCACAGGTTGTTATAGTCAATATTGTGGCTGTCTTGAGGCTATTCAGTCAGTATGTGTGTTTGGGGCCATCTTTGGTTAATGTAAATTTTTGGAGGGGTTGGTTTGAGGGAAGAGGTGTGCTGGTACCTCAATTCTCAAATCTTCAGGTGAAATGTCTTTGTTAGTCTTTAACCTCTGGAGGTTACATGTGCTTTGAATAAACAATATCAGTTTTCATTTTTTGTTCTGAAAGATGAACAAAAATTGGCTCTAAAGAGTTAAACATGACAGTTCCTGTGTTTATTTTTTTAATCTGCTTTAATCTGAGTTTACAGTCTAAAGATTTTCTTAGCACAGTTAATGCTCATCTTACTATCTTCATTCTTGATCTGTTTTCACCAGGATTTCAGACTTGTATCTCTATGACAGTAAATTCTGGTGTTGTTGCTGTGTCTAATGAGGGTTCACCACTCTATTCATGACCAATCTCATGATTTTTATCACACCCCAGTCTATGTCTGTGCAGCAAAAGATTTGAGCCCCAATTCAGATAGGAGCTAAATTCTGCCCGTGGCCACCGAAGGAAGGAGTTGGCTTTACCAGCCTCTGAGAACAATGACCTGTTCCTGCTCTACGGTAATTGCCACCCAGTTTGGACATCTGCTACAACCCTTTATTATTCTGATGTTTGTCAGGATGACAAAAGCCACCACCTGAATCTGCTGGACCAAATGCAGTCTTTAGATAAGCCAGTGGCCTTTTGGAGAGCTACACAGGGGCTGAATCTGTCTCACTGGTCAAAATGATTGGTCCCTGTGCAAAATCTAATTGAAAAATATCAGTCTCATCCCTCCCTGGAGCTGCACCCGCTGTTTAAACTTATTTACATCTAAAATGTAGAAGACTCAGATTCCATTATCTGAATTACATCCATCTACTTAACCTCGTGCTAGTGACCTTGTTCCCACTTGGGATAAGTTGAAGAAAAGGGTCCATCCTCATCTCCAACATGTGCTGTGAGAACACTCGCTGCCCTGGCTCCCAGGGCCCCCGCCTGCTCACTGAAGTCTCTGCTTAAATTACCCTGGCAGTTGCAGGCATTACAAATGAATCTTTTTACATCCATTTTCCCCATCTATTTCTGAAACCTGACCTCGCTGTTAAAGCGATGCTAAAACACAGACCCCCATCCGCCAGCCTGGGGGGCAGAAGGATGGTTATAAAATCCAAATATTGCCTGAGTGGGACGAATTGTGGTCCTGCGCTCCTGAGTGACACTGTCGCTATATGGATTTGTGTCAAGCCAAGGGCTATCCAAACTCCTTGACAGCCCAGGGCTGGATTACATTATAGCAATGGCCAATTGGGAAGCCAGATGGCAAATAACATTATATTATGATGGAAAATAATTCCAGGCTCAGAGGGAATTGTCCAAGAGACTGTCACTTGTATCGCATTAGTCTGTTAGATAAAGGCTGAGCTGGGCTTTGGCATCCCTTGCTTCAAATCCTTGCTCTGCTACTTAGCTACTGTGACCTCAGGGCAGTCCCTTCACAGCTTTTTTTTTTTCCTGGGATTTTTAGCCCCTTTAAAGGGTATAGGACTTCTCCTGATTGCTTGTTGGGTTTTTTTGGTGTAGAGCCTCCTAGAGTGGCCACAGTCCTGTCACTGTTATGGTGTGGTGATATGTGATAATAACTAGCGCTGGTCCACCCTCTTCTGAGATCTGCAACAGCTGGAGAAGCGTGGTGGCAGCCCTGCACCTGGGGTGTCCTGTTTGTCCCCTTTGCTGTGGTCAAGACACCCTCAGTGTCTTGTTTGAGAGAGGTCAGGTTAGGGAGGAACTTCTTACCACTGCTCAGAACAGCTTGTAAGTAAATGTGTTTGAAACGGAGGACATCGTCACAGCAAAACCCTCACCGGGGAAGCAAAGACTGAGACTTCTCATGAAGAAGGCAGTCCCCCTTCAGCCTGCTTGGCCTCCTAAAACCCTACATGAAGTGGGTTGTGGGATCTCTTCTCGCATTTGTAGCCTAGTAAAGCGACCAGAGTTTCTTAACACCCCTATTTAGGACCAAGTAAACATGGAAGAGCAGTGCGGTAATTACTGTTGCTAATTAGTTAATGGTTGTGAGGTGCTTTGAAGATGAAAGGTGACAAGGTGCTTGGTTATTGAGTCCCAAACACCCCTGTAACAGCCGCAGCTGCTATTGCTGTGGGTCAGCAGAGAGTCCCTGCTGCAATAGCTCCCGAGTGCTGCGCTTTTTCTTGGAGCCGATGACGAACAGAAGAGGGAGGAGGGAGAACCTTTGATGTGAGAATTGCATTTGGATAGTTAAATCTTGATGAGTTTCTTGAATGCTTAAGTGTTGAGCTGCATGTAGCTGATTGTGCCGTGGGGCAGGGAGATGGTCTTGGTGCTGAGCTTTTAAGGTTCCTTCTGGCCCTGTATTCCCTGATTTTGTGGTCCAGGGACAGCTTTGCTGATCCAGAGCCCGTCTTGCCTGCTGAGCAGAGGTTCACTGCGACAGCATTTTCTCATGCCTGGGCTCCCTACCTGCCAGTGCTGGGATGACCGTATCTCCCAAAATCCTCCTGCTGCCACAGTTGAGCAGAGGCAATTTAAGCTTTAAAAAAGGCCACTCAGATGTGCATGACAAAGACTAACCTGATCCAGTCCTGGAAGTAACAAAGTGCCTTAAAGTTGCACCTACGTGAAGAGTTTCTGGGCTGTGATCCTTACCTTTTCTCTTAAGCATCAATATGAAAGAAATCTGAAGGATGGATGAACCTGAAGCTTTTTTTTTTCCCCTCCTAACTTGTGATGTGCCCCTCCTCTCCTTCTAACAAAATATGTCTGGGAATGCTTTGGAGGCTACTTCTTGCATAGCTGTTGCCACACCTGTTGGGAAGGGGAAATTCCTCTTGGGCCGCCGTTGCGGAGCAGCCTGGGGGAGTGCTGCTGCCGGCATGTTTTACTGACAAAGCTGGCGAAAAAACTTCCTTTCCATGAAAATTGAAATATTTGTTTGTTCGCTTTTGAATTTAGTCTCTGTGGGCCAGTCCTGCAGCTGTGGTAAATTAGCTCACATCCAGATGTGCTGTATATATTTGGAGATGTCATTTCCTTGTATCTATATGGAATTCTGTAGACCTTCCTGCTGTCCTGGTTTTGGCACTATTTCAGCTTTCGGTCTTTGTCCCCTCATTCGGCCAACAGATCCTGGGGACAGAAGGATGTGTTGAGAGACAGGAATCATGCCCACTACCTTCACTTGCAGAAGGTCAATAAGAAAAAAATAAATCTCTGCATTCAGAGGTGCAGTTTTGTCTTTTATCCACCGTTTGCAGGATGCAGTAGGTGTAAGGGGTAATTTTGACCACACAAGAATCCAACTGTGTAGGTTAGACTTTTCCAGCATTACTGCTGGTCCCAGTACAGAACCAAGACCAGGCAGTTAGCTTGTAAGAAACTAACTTTGGAAGATTGCACTTGAGCTCGCAAATGGGGAAAAAAATGGATCTTTGTGGTGTTTTGGTGTTTATTAGCTGTATGTGTCTCAGTGCACAGTGCTGTCAGGACAGGACTGGTTTTTGGACTGGACATTTCCAGCATGGGGGTCCAAGCAGATTTTCTGAACGTTGCACTAAAACTCCAGTGTACTTGCAAGCACCTGGAGGCTGTAAAATCCTGACTGTGTAGGGCAGAGGAAGCTTAGTTTATTCTCCACTTGTGATAAATCAAAATTACTTACCTAGCATCAGGGGGGTGGTTACCACCACCCACCCCAAACTGCACTCCCTGACCTGAGGAGGTGGTGTGCTGCAAGCCAGAAAAATCTCTCTCCTTCAGTCCTGCTTCCCGGCAGGTTTTTCGTGTCGATCTTGCGGTGTGCAGGGTCAGGTAAAAGACGAGGCGCTCACGAATAGCTGCAATAACGCAAAGCAGCGTCCAGAAAACTGCAAGAAAATACAGATTTGTGAGGAAAACACGCGAGGGCGAGAAAAGGGGAGGCGAGAGAAGGGCTTGGGGGAGGAGGAGAAGCGCTGTCGCGATGTGCGTGTACCGACGGAGGGGTGGCAGCCCAGGGGACGCGGGGAGGGGAC
>NW_010417533.1:0-1947 GCF_000710305.1 Buceros rhinoceros silvestris | reverse complement strand
AAAAAAGGGGGAGAAAAGAAAGAAAGATAGAATCCCGACCCTTACGCTTCACCTTTAATTCAGACATGGCACAAATGTAACTTAAACCTTACACTTTTATTAACGCAGAAAAGAACGATCATAATGATAAACCCCCGCAACCAAATAAAAAAAGCAGATTTTAAAATTTAAAATTCCTACTTGCAGAGCAAAGAGTGAATGTCGGTGCTTTTCTGTTCAACAGGACGTTTTAAATGTTAAAGATGTTTGGGACCGTGTTAAAGACGTTTCGGAATCAGGGACAGAAGACGACCAAATCTAATCGCAAATTTTGTAGGTCGCCGTTTATCTTTCGGGGAATCAAAGGAAAACACAAAATTCCAGGACCAACAAGGACAGCTGCAATTCTGAGCAGCGAAAACCCAAGGCATAAATAATTTTCAGGGTATTGGCATGTCGATAAAAAGTTATCTAAACAGACGCGCAGCTGAATTTTAAAGTTGGTTGGCGCAACCACCTGCTTAAGGGGTCGTCAGCTTTAAAAATAAATCGTGATCTGTTTATTTCTCTAAAATAATGTATGAAGCATGTCGAGAGTTTTCTTTACAACTCTACCGAAATTAAGCTATCGAGATGGGAGAACGCTGTTAGCCAAAGATGCTGGGATGCATGAGATCTAATATCAGCCCAAGCCGAAATACATCAAAACCGCCTGGCAGTAAAATACTGCAGAGATTTAGAGGAATAAAAATACAAACCAAAGCAAATACACGATTAACTCCTTCTTAACGATTATGTGTTTCAATTGAGGAGAAATTGCATTTGAAGTGATCAATTCCATGTTTGTTCTTTTTTTTTTAAAAAGAACTGTCAGAGTTGTGAAGGGCTGAGAAATTTGGATCACGTCATGAATGTGTTTTAAAAGGAGATGCGATTTTTTAGGACATAAATATGCAAAATTTATTTTATTAAAGTCGGACAGAAATAAACAAGCAAATATAAAGCAGACTTAATTCTTTAAATGGGAAAACAAATTAGTCAGATGTCTGGTTGTTCAGGTATGGATTTACTTCTCTGATGGATCATTTCTCCAGGGAGTTACCAACAGGAAAAAAGAAAAAGCAGGTGGATTTTTTCCGGTGAAAGGTCTTGGGTAAAAGACACAGAGTTCTACTCCCGGGCTGTCACCCCTCCCCAAAAGCAGGGCTTTTCTGGCTGGGAAACCATGCGTGATTTGCAGCACACCCGCAACTTGCTCCTGGTAACTATTCCCTCCCTGCCCGAGTCGGCCTAATTTGTAAATAAGTTGCAGGGCCCTTTTTCACAGAACCCAGTTGAGCAGGTAATTTGTTGTTAGTGCTTGTATAAATGTTGTGAACCATGCACTCAAAAATAGGAAAACTATACACAAAGGAGGCAAACATGGGAACACAATTGGAAATTACTGAGTTATAAAAATGTCAAAGAAGAGCAATTTGCAAAGAGGCATCAGTAATTGTCTCGTACATTAACGGAAATGATTTGCCAAGCCCAACCCTTTTGTTCTCCCCAGGATGCACGGGCGCTCGGCCATCGACCTCAATGGGACTGGATCAGGACCTTTGCATCAGGCTGTCAGCCCAGGGAGGTGCTCAAGGCCCGGGCCTGGATCCTGCCTTCCAGGATCTGTAGTCTTGTAGTGTAGTTTCAGAGGCAAGCTGGTGGATTTACCTTAGGGGTGTCGGGAAGGAGACATGTGCATCTGAGCCTTGGATCTGAGGATGTCTCCCATGTATTCAACCAAGGCAGTCGTGGCTGCATTTACGGGAGTGCTGAACGAAAAGCACGGATTGGTGGGGTGGTCTCCAGCAGGCCTGGGAATGACATGCTGTGGCCCTGCTCATGCCAGAATATAGTGATGTATGTGGTCAGGCTGAGTCTCTGGGATGTTCTCCCCTGCCTGGAAGCGCCATATTTCCCTCCGCCCCC
>NW_010417532.1:2646-3296 GCF_000710305.1 Buceros rhinoceros silvestris | reverse complement strand
CAGAAGCCTCCAGAAGTCCCCGTCTGCCGGACGAGTTGGGGTGCTTTTCAGCAAGGTTTCTTCCACCACCGGGAACCGGCACGATTTGCCACTGGCCCCGAACTGCAGGAGGGGATGCTCTGGGGATGCCACGTCATGCTGCCCGGGGTTCCCTGGGCAGAGGGTGCTGCAGACCCACTCCCTGATAAAACCAGCCCCGGGTGTTGCTGAAGAGTGAAAAATTTGGAGGAGGATGGTTGGAGGTGGAGCGTATCCACCACCACAACTGCGAGACTGCTCTGCTGGTGGCAGCGCCCCATGACGCCCTAAGACGGGCACTTTCTTCCTTGGGGTCCATTGTCCCATTCCTCCTCAGCTTGTCACCCAGCGGGTCCGGTGCTGCCTCTGGCTCGGGGTTTTTTTTCACCACCACAACTGGGAGACTGCTCTGCTGGTGGCAGCGCCCCATGACGCCCTAAGACGGGCACTTTCTTCCTTGGGGTCCATTGTCCCATTCCTCCTCAGCTTGTCACCCAGCGGGTCCGGTGCTGCCTCTGGCTCGGCGCTGGGCAGTGTCAGAGCCAGGCTCTTCCTGGGGGTTGGTGTGGCTGTCAGTGCAGGGCAGTGGGGTGAGCGATGCTGGGCCCTCCCTGCGCTCACCCTGCGGGATG
>NW_010417532.1:2091-2524 GCF_000710305.1 Buceros rhinoceros silvestris | reverse complement strand
GCTGGTCCCTCCCTGCGCTCACCCTGCGGGATGGGCTGCCTGGAGAGATGCTGCCACGGGGAACGGGACAGGCAGTGAAACCACGCCATGGCCCTGGGGGGCTGCTTGTGCTCACAGTGTGTCTGCACTAAGTCCATGATGTCTCCCGCACCCTCGGGTGCAGGGTGCTGCTGCCGCGGCAGACCCATGGCGAGCTCTGGCCACGGATACAGGCTCTACTCGCTCTGTGAACCCGGGGCTGGGGGGTTTCCTGCTGCTGTTCTGGGTGACATTTTACGTACTGTGACATTTTCTTGTGCAAAACAAGTTGAAGGGTGGCTTGGAGGTGGCACAGCGGGCGCTTTCTGAGCCTTTTTAACGTGGAGATTAGGTACAACCTGCCCTTTGGCGTCGGGAGAACTGAGCGTGGCCTCTTGGCCCTGCGTCTGGTCAG
>NW_010417532.1:0-1611 GCF_000710305.1 Buceros rhinoceros silvestris | reverse complement strand
TTTGCCACCTGACCACGTGGTGGTGTTCCAGGGGGCGGGGGCTCGGCTGCTGCCGGCTCCTGCGGATGGTGCCCAGGGAAGCCGCTTTCAGCTGCGGTGGTCCAAATTCTGCCACCTCCTGCCAGGAGTGTGAGTGGGTGGAGACCTCCTGGTCGGGGATGTGGCAGTGGGGAGCGCTGTGACGTTGTGTTTTCTGTCTGTCTGGGTGTGGGTCCCTGCCAGCCCTCCTGACCAGTTTGCTCCCCCAGCTGCAGGCTCATACCTGCCGCCGCTGCAGCAGGTGTTCCAAGCGCCGCGCCGGCCTGGGATAGGAACCGTCGGGAAGCCCATCAAGCTCTTGGCCAACTACTTTGAAGTGGACATTCCCAAAATCGATGTGTACCACTATGAAGTGGACATCAAACCCGACAAATGCCCCCGCAGAGTCAACAGGTAAGGCAAGTATTGGAGGTTTTGGCGTTCTTTCCTTCTGGAGGCTCCATCGGTGCCTGTCTCGGTCTCCACTGGTGGGAGCCATCAGGGTGACGTGGTGGTGGGGTCACAGCGCTGCGACTGACTGGACCCTCCAGCCGGAGTTTGTGCAGCAGCGCTGGGTCCTGTCCCTGACAGCCTCGGAGGTCCTGGACCTCAGCGCGGTTCCTGCTGCTTTGCGGCAGCTGCGCGAGTTTGGCACCAGTCCTGTGTTTAAAAATAGCGAGCCCCGACCTCAGGCCATCGCCTACTTCTCTTTGTTTTTCCTTTTGATGTCCCGTTCCCTGCCCGTCCCCTCCTGCCCCGGCAGCCTGGGTAGCTCTGAGCCCTGAAGGCTGGCGAGCAGATGCCGCAGATGCTTTTGGTGGCTGTGGGCAGCAAGTCGCTCCCTCTCGCCCTCCTGGCACAGCTCCGGTGGGTGCCGGTTCCTGCACGCCCTGCAAACTCGCTCTGCCAAAGCCGATGCCGAGTTGCGGGGCAAAGCACGTGGCTGCTTGTGCAGAGGGACCCGGCTCTGCTCTCTGGCATGGAAGTGCCCAGGGTGGGGATCAGGCAGGTCGCAGGGGCTGTCGGGCTGTGCAGAAACTGGTAAGACGAACCTGGCCCATCTCTCCCCCTGCCCTCTCTGCTGCCCCACTTGCCTGCGTAGGGAAGTTGTGGAGTACATGGTGCAGCACTTCAAACCACAGATCTTCGGCGACCGAAAGCCAGTCTACGACGGGAAGAAGAACATCTACACTGTCACGGCTTTGCCCATTGGAAACGAGCGGGTAAGAGTGGGGCAAGGAGCCCTGAGCAGGCAGAACAACCTGCTTCCCACCTGGGAAAGACCAGCTAAACACGACCTCCTCCCCTGTACCTGCGTGATCCCTTCCCTCCCTCTGCCCCAGGTTGACTTTGAGGTGACGATCCCGGGGGAAGGCAAGGACAGGATCTTTAAGGTCTCCATCAAATGGATGGCCATCGTCAGCTGGCGCATGCTGCACGAGGCCCTGGTCAGCGGGCAGATTCCCGTCCCTCTGGAGTCTGTCCAGGCGCTGGATGTCGCCATGAGGCACCTGGCTTCCATGAGGTACCGGCACCAGGGGCCACTGGGCATGCAGGGAGGGGACCGGTGGCCCTTGGCAGGTTGTCGTGGCT
>NW_010417531.1:0-15769 GCF_000710305.1 Buceros rhinoceros silvestris | reverse complement strand
CTGGGCACTCTTCGAGGACCCCTACTCCTCCCGGGCTGCCAGGGTAAGCGCCGCCGGACGGCGCTCCCACACGGGACGGCTGGGGAGGCCGAGGGTCTGTCTGCCAGGGGTGCACCCGCCATGGTGCCCTGTGTGGGAGGCAGGCGTGTGGCGCGTCAAGGGGAAGCTCGCCCTGGGTGGGGTGGACATGCAGAGGTGATGCTTTGTTGGGCCATTGCATGGGGGTGACGTCAGCCCCCATGGGGCTGTGGTGCTTGTCCCCTCTGCATCTGCGGTGAGGAGATCCACTGTTCTGGGTCCTGCTGTGGAAGTGTCCCTCTGTGCAAGAGTACGTGAGGTGGTGTGGGAACTGTGCCCCGAGGAGCCCGCAGGGGAATCACTCTCCCCACCCTGATGTGGGTGGGTGTGTGGATGTTTGCTCCCTGGGGGATGCATGTGTGTGTGTGTTGGGGTGTGAGCAGGAACATCTGCATGGTGCCCTTTTCCTTTCTGAGCACCTACATGGAGATGTGTTTGGGGCCAGGGCAGCTGGCCCCACTGGGAGATCATCATTCCTCCCCTGGCTGTTGGAGGTCTCAGGTTTGGGGTCAGGTGGTAACAGCCATGCAGATGAGTGACCTCAGCTCTTTCCCAGTTTTGGACTATCTGCGCCAGGAGGTGATTCGAGTTCAACAAAGTAAGCGTGACAGAGGGTCACCCTGAGAAATCAATGAAAAGCCAGGGTGACCCTCACTGGCTCTGTCACTGAGAGTATGGGTACAAGGCAGTAAGTGATCCTACTAAGTTTCTGTTATTTAGATAGGGATTTTAGATTTTGATGCTGGTTACTTTGTACTTTGGATGATTTGGATTTTAGTTCTGCCTTTTAGTTGTTGTTGCAGTGGTGATGCGGACTCGGTTTCTAACCCAGGGCTTTGGAACAAACAAGCAGTTGTAATTCTTTTGAGAGACATACACAGTGGTGCCTTAAATTTAACAAGAAAGGCAACTACAGGCAAATCCTACCTGTAATACAAGAAAAAGAGCTTGTGATTGGAAATGTTTGATTATAAAGTGGTAATAAGTGCAGCGTATTTACCAATGTTCCCGTGAAGTATTCAGAGCTAAGTCTCATCCTGCAGAAAGTGCAGTTGTGGTGGCTATCATCTCCTGATCAGTCCCACTGATTTCACTGGCGATCTCATAGAAGTGACAATAAGCGTGTGGTTAAGTGAATTTCTGAATTGTACCCTATGGCCTGATGCAGTTTTTCTTAAAGTTAGTGACTCCTGTGAGCTTAGTGAGGTAAGTTAAACAGAAAGTGAAAGTCCCTGTAGTTATTACAGTCACTTGCTGAGTGACAGCATTGTTTATTATGTTTTGAAGGTTGCCCACCATGTTTTCCCTTGACAGCTGGCTCCAGCTGATACTTGAAATATGTTTTTAATAAAGGATGAGTTCTGAAGAAAAACTACCAGAAGTGCCTATGTTTGCTCATCAATGACATGCCCACGCTGCTGCATCTTCGCTGTCTGAATCCTAAAGAAAATCTGGCTGTCAGTTACCTGACAGAAGAGTAATGCACGTGGTGATTGCGCTGTGGGTTGTCTTTCACCTACTGTTTCGTGAAAGGTTGCTGACAATGTTGAATCTGCAGCTTTTACGATAAGGAATCTTTCCACTCAGCTTTGCTGGAGAAGTAAGCAGTAATGTTAAATGGAACATACCAGGAAGGTAGGCGTGCTGACTGCAGTTACACCCTGGAGTTGTAGCTGTTACTTGGGTTTTCAGTCCACATTGGTCCACTCTGTAGACACTTGCTTTCCAAATTTTCCATCTTTACTAGACCATCCTTAACTGTCAGTGGCTTGGGTGAAGATATTCTGAGTTTGCAAAATGCATGCAAAATGAATAACACTACTATAGAAAATTGTGACATGGCAATACTCATCTCTTAGAAGATGAAGTATTTACCTTTTTATACCTCAAAAACCATTTTTAAATGTTATATTTCAATTTCCACCCCAGGCAGCCAGAGTAAGGTAGCATCAGAGCTGTAACAACAGTGTCTAAATCAGTGTTTTCATTTTCTTCAAGGCTGCTACTCTGTACCTTGATCTTTCAGGTAGGGAGACAATTTTGAGAATTGCTGGCAAGTTTGAAAGCATTAAATCTGTATTTAAGGACTAGCATGCACTTGGTAAGCGCTCCTGAATGCCGTAATTTAAGGTTACAGTAACCTTACTTTGGAACTGAGATGTTACTGTCAATTCAACATTTCCCCACACCTGAAACAGAAACATTATTTTCTGATTATTCTGGCAAATACACTTTTGTTTTGTGTCAGCTGAAATGATGACTAACTCTAAAAACATTTTGAGTGAAATCCTGGCTGTACTGAAATCAAGACAAAACTCCGTGAACATCAATCTTTGCCTCATAGTGTTAGCTACTCACTCATACACCACTTAGATTGTGGTAAGGCTGCTTAGTGGTAAACTTTCTTAATAACTGTGGTAATTATTTTTTTTAGTATTAATGCCTGATTTTACTTCAGCAGTGTCTTTTCTGGGAAGTGTGATGATGATGATAAAAATGGGATATTTTCTGTTAATGAAATGGTACTTAATGTTTTTGATTTTCCTTATCCTAAATGGTGATCTCTAAAAATAGAAATTTATAGAAATTCAAATATAAGTTGCCATAGTAACCTATTGGGGGATAGTGCATGCACAAGATTATTCTAGCAAGACCATCCAATGATGTTATATAAATAGTGGAACTAGTTTGTTGACAAGTAGGTTTACTATGTTTGAGATTCTTAAAAAATAATTCAACTTTCAATGTGTGCAGTTCGATATTCAGAGAGCGGCATCTACTAAGCATATTTTTGTAGATATTAAATGTAACGCATGTACATACAATTGCTTTGAAACCTGCAACACTTTTGTTTCTCAAGTGGAGGAGTCACGTCTGGATGTTGTTTCTGTTTTCATTTTATCATTTTGGATTTCATAGCCTGTGAAATGAAATTAAAGAGTACTCTTTTCACTCCAGGCCTAACAGACCAATCATTTACAAACTGCTATTTGACAGAATGCTAGAATGTTGATGTGGAAAGCTACTGGTATAACATACTGTCATAGGAGGAGAAGTGCTGGGCAACTAAATATTCCTGTGCATTGGTTTAATCATCTCTCAGACAGACACCTGATTCTTATCTGAATAAATCAAATGTGTATTGTGAGTTTTGCTAGTTAATACCTGCAAATGATTTTGATGTCCTTTGGTGGCTCATGAGTGCAAAGTACGCATTATGCTTTAATGATGTGTAGAGATATGTCTAAATAATTTGTAAGGAAGTACAAGTGGCGTAACTAAGGTCTGAATTTAAAAGTGTATCTGCAGATGCCCAGCAGCACCTAGAATGTCAGCACTAGTCTCAGATATCATATTTCAAACTAATTAAGCTTTTAAGGCCTTTTACTTTTGAATAATAGTTGAAACATGATGCCGTTTAAAGAAGTAATTAGTATTTGTCATTGATTTTTCCTAAGGATTATGGATTACTTCTGTACTTAGTGCAGGAATTCAAAAGTCGCCCTGGGATTCACAAAGTTCATAGCAATATATCAGTCACTTTCTGAGAAGTCTGTAAATCTGTTCATGGATTAGGGGACAGTGCCTGTGAAGCTGGGCACCTCAGCTGTGCGGGAGTCAGTGTGGCCCAGGGCACTCGAGCAGGGGCTGCCTGCAACAGGCTTGCCGTTTTCAGCAGCTGAAGGCAAGTTACACAACCCCTTTGCTGTAAGGTCTTTATCTACAGGAAAGATCGTAATTACTTGGTTTACAAGGGAAGGATAAAAGCTAATTAGCTGGTATTTGTAAAGTTTGCTGTAAGTATTCACTGAAATGCACATAAACCCACAAAAGCCTTGCAGTCTAGGCATCAATGCCTTGCAAGTGTTCTTTAAAATACTGATCTGCTGCTGCATCATCATGATATGAGGAGCTGGGCTTGAGCAGTGAGCGGTGGTGTTGGGTGGCAATATGAAGTGCCCATCTACTGCTTTATGTGAAGTTATGTTGTCAGAGACTCCTTTCAGTGTCCCGTAGCATCTACACTAACTTTGAATGTGTGGTGGGGTCGGTTGTAGGAACAATCAGCTGAAATGAATGAGATGGAAAGAGGGAGAAAATACGATTTTTTAGATTCCCTTGAAAGGCTACACCTACAGAAAACATACTGGAGAACATTTTATCAAATATAACTTACATCTTTATTTGTTGGCTTGCTTATGTTTTCTCCAAGATAACTGTCATGTACTATGGTGAATGACTGGAGTGAGTTATGTGTTTAGGACTTTGGCTATTTGTGATGCAAGACAGTTTTTATTTTTGGTGGAAGCAATGCTGCTGGGATAGTCTGAGATATCGTGAATGGAGTGGTAAAGATAGGTTACTCTCAGAATATAAGGTAGTAGATTAATAGTGAATAGCAAAGTTTATTTGCTTCCTTAACAAATAGAAAGGCCCTTTAATTTGTAAGTGGAAATCTTTACTCTCTGTCTTTTATTCAACAAGGAAATCAAGTATACTTTAGATTTTACCATTAAATAAGTTTTCATGAGTTATGCAGACATATTCTATCTGAAAATGATACAAAGAAATAGTAAAAGTTGATAAAGAAATTGCAAAGAGGGTATTCCTTTAGCCATGTTGGTAATCAAAGTGCTTAAGTTATTTTTAAGTGGGAAAAGAGTCCATTAGTTTAAATAGGTGAAAACCAGTCACTCTGCTTGTAGCACTTAGCCTATGGGAGCTGTCAGTTTTAAATAGCAAGATTTGTTCCTGATGACAAAAATCATAACGCATCACCGTTACAGATACTCATACATAGACTGACTACATCACATTGTGAGTAGTTTCTATTAATTTACTCCTGTCATTCTGGCTTTTAAAAGTCTTAACTGGAAATGGTAGGTTAATCTGTGACATAGTCAACGTGAACTAGCTTGATCTACCTTAAATGTAGGTGTCTCTGGTGGTACTGACATATTGGTGAGGTAAAATCAGCAAGATTTCTGCCTCCTGAACTTCTGTCTTCTCCTCTACAGCTGTTCTGCCTGATGCTGCTACTGTTTCCATGGAAACAAGCCAGCTCTTGGCTTCCTCTTCCCATTGAAAACAGCCTTCTCGCTGTCACTTATTCATCTGGGAAAAGCGTTTTGTCATGGCTCTGACATAAATGCCACAGAGATGATCTGTCCTATCATTTCAGAGATGGAGGCTCTTATGTACGTGCATGTGCCTTCATCTTCCAACGACTCTGAAATGATTCAGTTAATGGACTTAGGTTGAATTTTCTTTGGTGTAACTGGAAGTGGAAATGAGCTTAGCATACACAGACCAAGATAATAACGGTGTGAGAAGTATTTTTGGTTGAGAAATCTGGCAGACCGTGTTTCCTTCCTTTGTGTAGTTAATATACAGTGTGCTATCTGTCATGCTTGTTTACAGTGGCAAAATTCTTAAATGGTTTACTTTAAGGGTGAGAACTTATCTTCAAACTGATTAAGATTGTGGTGGGAGGAATAGCTCACAACTTCTGGTGAGTATTGTATAGGTTCCAAGGCTGCAGTCAGATGAGGTATCCCGTTATAATGCCATTGTCACATGATGCAGTCAGAATACCAAAAAAAAAAAAAAAAGGGAGGTAGGAAAACTGCTGTCTTTGAGGTCACTATATTCTTAAAGTGTCTGGTACTTAGTCCAAGCTAAATGTACCAATCAATACCATCAAAGAAGTCAGCATTTTTGCTTGTTTTGGTGAATTTATGTTGAGTCATTATCAAAGAAGTTCAGAGCTCAGACTAATCCCAAACACTTGATCAGTTTCCTTTATGGTTGGGAATTTAAGATATATTTTAAGGGAAGTTTGTGTAAAACTTGCTTGTCTTTTTCTCCCTCAGTGATCATTGGCAGAAAGTGACTGTTCTCTTCCTTGCAGTTGAGGTAGAAGGATCAGAGAAGAGGAAAGGCTTCCTTATGTAAATGTTTTAGTATTTTAATAGTCTCTTACGAAGTGCTGTGCAGTAGTTTTAAGATGGAAGAGACAAGTTCTTCTCATTATCAAGTGATGTTTCAGTGCTGTTTGTATCTCCAGAGATTTCCCCTGCTTGTCCTGCACTTCAGACTCTTGGCTCATCTTGGGGAAACACAGTTTCCTTCAGCCACAACTGGAAAGGGTTTACGCTCTCTATATTTAGCACCCAGTGGGAATAGGATGTTCCCTTTTAGTTCTCTTTACTAAACTCTTCTTTAGACCTCACTTCTGGCAATGTGGTTTATATAAGCTTATTGATTCAGTGTAGAAACTTGTGGGGATTTCTGCAGGTTTTTTTTTTTAATTTTTTTTTTTTACCATGAGTAAAGCACTTAGGCAAACAAAATATAGATATGGTAATATTTGGAATATCAAACTGTTGGTTATCCTTCTGCTTAGTGTATTTCTTACAGTGATACAGTTCCTTTACACACAACTCATTCTTTCACAAGCACTCACCCTTTCCAGTATAAATTAATAATTTGTTTTTAAAGCAGTTCTAAGCAAGGCTATTCAAGAATTTTATGTGGAAGAGCAAATAGGGGAACTACGTCCACTCTTACTTATGTGTGCTGTTGTTTCCAGAGCCTTTCTCCTGATGCAAAGACTGAAACATGAGGATATTTAACACATCAGAAGTAATTCAAAATGGTGAACAATTGTGGAAATGTGTGCAGACATACTAATATAAACTTAGCACTGGCAGTATTTATGATAAAAGGAATTAAAGTTGTGGCAATGACCTGGTACATTTTCTTCCCCATCCTGACACACACATTTATATGTTGCTATAACTAAATGGTGATTTTGTCAGAGAGCTGTAGAAATAGCTGTAGAGAATGAACATGAAATCACACTCTGTTTTAGTTCTACAAATGTGTTTAATTAACATCTTTGTTGGTACTTTATGATGACTAAAGCACTTTTGAAGGAAAAACTCCGTTAATCAGTAGTGTTAAAAATAGGATGCCATCTAATCACATGAACTACAATTTCTTGTGATTTGCTTTACAGAATTTTTTACGGAAGTGGTGACTTGGAACTTGAAAACCAAATTATCCATTTATATATTATAATGATGTGATTTCCACCCACACCCCCCTCCCCCGCCCCCTTAAGTTGAAAATTCTGAAATGTTGCTGTGGTTTTGGTCTTTTAACCGGTAGGTTAATTATTACAGTGGTGTAATATTCAGTCCTCTCTTATTACAGTCAGCCTTTCGTAGTTTCTTAGTGTTTCTAGGTGAACCTTAGATACTGGGTCTATGTTATGGTCCTGCAAAACGCTGTAAAGAGAGGACAGTATCACTCCCGTGTTGAATAATGTAGTAGAGTTCATTAATATGCATTAAATGTGCCACACAATATAATCTAGTCTTATTTCTGAAATGAGTTTCTAAAGTGTTTACATTTTCACCTGTGTATGGCATATGTGCCTATTCTTTGAGAAAGAGAAAGTATCCATTGAAATTTGTGGGTTTGGTTTTGATGGTTTGTAGAGTACTAGCTTTATAGCAGTAATCTTCTTTTTAACTGTTTAATCCTTATCCTAAGAGTAGTGAATTCTTCTTTAGGAATGATTTCCACCACACTAGAATGCTTGCTTTGATAAAAGCACAAGGCTACTTCAGTACTACAGGTCTGATAGTATGTAGGATTTTAGAGCAACAGAAATCAAATGCTGAAACTCAGTTAATGGTTGAGAAAATTCCTTTTCAGTGAATAACGTTGGACAAGATGAAGTTCGGTAGAGTAAAAAAGAGGGCTGCAGAACAGTGCTGTGAAATGCTGCATACACATTGTCCAATAACGAGGAGCGCAGGCAGAGTTCCTCACGATTTTGCAGAGGAACCGCATTAGTGCCTGCTGCAGCACTGAGAGAGAGTGTTTAACCACCCCCAATGGCATCCTGCTGGCGGGTGCTCTTAGTAGAGGGAAGAATAATGTCTTCTAATCATATTTCTGTTGGCCTACTCAATTTCTCAGGTCATAAACATTCACAAAATATATTAGGCTTTTATATGCTGTCTACTATAAGATTGAGGGTAATCAAGTATGTAGTAATTACAAAGCCTGTGCAATAGCAGAGTTTTTTTTTTTTAATGATAAAAATTATTACAGGACAATGTAAAGGATGTTTTTAAGATATAGAAACATGTGGGTATAGATTTTCTTTGGTTCTTAGACAGTACCAAAAGAGATGTCCTCATTAGTCCTTACTTTTACATAGGTATTAAAAAAAATCTTTGTAAAGCAAGCTGTCTATTTTATCTTCGTCATTGTCACTGTATAATCGTTTACTCATATGAATGGCAGTTATTTTTAATAATTCATTTCAGGAGTATCTTAATTTTTGCAAGATAATGATTGTTAGGAGCCAAAAAAGTTGACTTAGATATTTTTTATATCATCCCACCTGTTATGCATTTTATTTTCCTGACAGGAATTTTGTGGTATTCGAAACTTAATCACTATATGGTATGGAGAAGAACCTCATTTGTCTTCCTGGTTTCTGATCACATTTGGGAAAGGAGTCTTCTTTTCTTTTGAATTCCAGGTCTGATGTCTACCTTCAGTTTTCCATTTGAATTTTAGGATATAATTGATGTGCAAACACATCTGAATTTGATCTCAAACATTCTTAGTCTGGGAAATTATTTAAACAAATTATAAAAAACTCAGTGGGTACTGAGTTTTGGCTTTCTGCAGCTTCCAGAGGAGGGGAAGGGGAGATGTTGGGCCTGGTATCTTCTCCCTGGTACCCGGTGACAGGATTTGTGGGAATGGTTCAGAGCTGCACCAGGGAGGGTTTAGACTGGATATTGGGAAGCATTTCTTTACCAAGAGGGTGGTCAAACACTGCAAGAGGCTTCCTAGAGAGGTGATCGATGCCCCAAGCCAGTCAGTGTTTAAGAGGCATTTGGACAATGCCCTTTATAACATGCTTCAACTTTTGGTCAGCCCTGAAGTGGTCTAGTTGGACTAGATAATAGTTGTAGGTCCCTTCCAACGGAAGTCATCTATTCTATATAAATACATTCTGGTCTTCCAGAAAAATAGAAAATGAAGTAATTTTACTTAATAATTACAGTATTTCATATTTTCATGGTTTAAAAAATAAAATTTGTATGGTAAATGACATGTAATAGATGACATCAAGAGTTTTTTTTTGGGGGTAGATATCAAGTGGGATAGGAGTTATGTGTGGGTATTGAATGTCAGCTCTGCTGTATAACTCACTATCTGCTCATTATCTGATAATACTTTATGGTAAAAAAATTGATTTAAACACCTCAGGCACCTTCATCTTTTGGCCAGTAAATTTTATTACTGGCTATATTTGAGGCTATTTGAATATAGTTCTGGATTTGAGGATTGAGACTTCTGACAGCAGGCTGGAGTTATTTTCCTGCTTGCCTGGATGATATACCTGTGCAGCTTGGAAAAATAAATGGTCACGTTTGTCATTTGTCTCCAGAACAGGCATGTGAAGCTGATGTTGCAGTGACCCGTGAATGGTCAACAAAATTGGTTTGATGCATTGCGGCTACAGGGTCTCCTTGGTTAGTCATTCCATGTTTTAAGTTCGTACCTCAATAGCAAAACAAATTTACTGGGGGAATTAAAAAGGAGAAAATGTTTGATAAAAGAGAAAAAGTGGTGAAAAATGACCCATTATGGACTAAAGAAAAAAAAAAGTATTTTCATTATTTTGGTTCATCATGATATAGCCAGCCAAACATTAAAACTGGCAAAGGTGTTTTGTGTTGTATGTGTGGGGTTTTCTGAGTGATGTTCATTGCTTAAAGGGTGGAAGATGTTGGTTTTCTTTAAACTGTAGGTTTTTCTACTTACACATCTTGTTGCAGTTACCACTTCCTTAAGCCTGAAGTGAGAGATGAGCTCTGATCTTTTCAAAATTACTTCCCTAGGTTTATCACATTTTGGAAACAGCTACTGTAGGTAGGTACAGTCCAGGAGCTGGTTTCCACCTCAGTCCAGGAGCTGTGACAGCTGCAAGCGTCTCCCAAAACGGTCTCTGGAGCTCTCAGAGTTGGTTCCTGGTTATCTGTTTCCCACTGCACTGCATTCAGTATCTTGCACTGTCACTGAGCCAGTGACTGGCTATTGTAATACTTCTGAATCAATGCCTTTTCCAATGCTTTTGTGATAAAATTAACCATTCTGCTATGGTTTGAAGTACAATGGTAGTTATATATTCCTCTCTCGTGTTAATACTACCTTTAGTAGCTGTGTTAGCAGCTTTGCTTTAAAACTGTGATGGCATGCATCACCTGCTAAAGTAAAAACCCAGCAAAATGTCACTGATTTTGTATTCTTAACAATTTAAAGACATTTAAATTCGGTATTTGGTAGCAGAAATGTACCCATTAGTCTGTAGAGAAGTGTGGATGTAGTTCTCATTAGGTTTGTATTTCAGTAGAGGAACCTACCTTGCGCTGCAATCCTGGCAGATTCGTGAGACAAAGGCAGTCCTCTTTGAAATAATGCCTGCTTTTGTCTAAATATCAATAACTAACTTTATAAAACAGCATGAGGAGAATTATTCAGCTCCTGTCTTGTGTTGCTACTGTTTGTCTAGTCCTTGAAAATACAGATCAGGAGGTATTAGTAATTATAATGAACAAACATTGCAAAACTTATTTTGTTTGGTTACTGGCAATGCAATTTTAAATTAACAAGGTAATTATAACTGTTTCCTAATCATACTATGAGTAAAATGTTGCCTCCAGAAACCCAAGCCTTGTCTCTAGTTGGGAAAGTCTTGGCAGTAGTGGAGGCTAAAGGAAAATGTGTGACCTAAATTTTTCATTGCAATTCTACTGTTCAGACAATTCCAATGTGACAATTGTGTGAACTGCAGAAGCAGGGGTGAAATGTGAGTCTGAGAATATTTGTGGTCCTAGTGCTTTCAAACTTCAGGTGTAGTTTTTATCCGTATACATAAATATGGATGCAAATATTTGTGTGTGTATATATATATGTGTATGTATATGGACAGACACATATAAATGTTCCTAACCTGTAATTACGATACTCAAGGAGATTTTTTTTCCCATTTGTTCTTTAAGATTATAATGAAGAAGGCTGCATCCCAGATCTCATGACTTAATTCAGTATTTTTTGTTTTACTTGTTTAATTCAGCTCCCAGCTATAAGTTCAAAGGAGAGTTTTGTACTCTGTCTGAATGTCTTGCTTTATTAGGCTATGATAGACTATCTTACTGGGTATACACATATATTACCGTATTGGCTTACAGTATTTTGTCAATCTTGTTTGATGATAGAAGTAATGTTTCATTCTTTATAATTTTATCTCACTATAAATGGGAAAAATCTGAAGCAATTATGTAGCTAAAGATATCTTGCTTTCTGTGAATCTGTAGCTTATGGGTGGCTCTCAGGATCAATTAAACTTTTTCCTGCACTTGGCATGTTATAAAGTCTCTTTTGAGTGCAGATATATTGCTGTCAGAAGGTTCTGAATTCACTTTACAGCTTTTTCTCACTGATGGTTTTGGATCGCTGTCTAAATGGGCCTCTTATTTTCACAGTCCTGTAGAGATTGGTTTTCAAATCTCTATCCTTTGGTCTAACTTTGTTATAAATGGCCAGCTGGTACAGACTTCTTAGGTGAGGGATCAGTAAGTCTTTTCCTTTAAAAAAACAAACCAGTAAACCAAACCAAAAGAAGGTAAAGTTGCTTTTCACTTGGATGACCTGACAGCTTAGGACAATCTTTTTCTCAAGAAAGCACATTTGTGTTGTTTGTATCAGGAAGCATAACTCTGCTGAAGTAATTTTTGCTGAGGAACAGGTTAAAAGAGCAAGCAGAGTCTGAAGGATGGTTGTGACTGGGAGGGGGTTTGACTAATGTAAGGAAATCCTTCCACACTTGAGAGCTCTGCCTTTTGTGTAAGAAATACTAAATCAAGATGAAAATTGTTTTATAGTGTTTTGTGCAGTCAGTACTGCATTATGGCAAGCATTATGTCATTTAATATATACTTAATTATTCCAAAGCAAACCAGTATTTTATGGTGCGTGTTTTATGGAGAGCACCTATAAAATGTAAAGAAGGAGACTGCTCTTCCTGTGACTTTATTTCAGACTTCATAATACAAATAATTATATTGCTTTTCTATTTCTGTATTTTTTTAAATACAAGTAATTATATATTTATACTTTATAGAGTTACACAGAATGACTCAAAAACATATAAGAAGATCAAGTTCTTCTGGTAAGTTGTCTCAAATTGTGCTAGAACCGTACTGATTTTTGTATTTTAAAAACCTATACGTTCTTTATTTTATAAGACATTTTAAGAAAATTGTCTCCCAGGGATGCAGCTTTCCCTTCTTCAGCTGTTGTTAAGGGGGTGTATTAAATACAATCAGTTTTAGCAATCATTTTCATCAAGTCGTATTGATAACACGTACCATGATTTTTCATCTTTGAAGTGGTGTAACCTGTTTTACTATTTATCATTTGTCTGTATTTCTTCATTTAGTTAGGTGCAAAATGTTATAGTACAGTGAAAGCTGTGAATGGTGTAGAGATTGTCTTACAGTGAACTCATTTGATCAGGCGAGCAGAGACACAGTGAGCGAAGAGGTCTCAGTGACTGAAGTGCTAGCAAAGAATTCTGGAGATCCAGATTTATGTCTGTGCTAGGCTGTAACATGTTCTGTGGTTCACCACACCACTGTGCTTCACCCTGTCTGCAAACTGGGAAGGTGCAAGTGATTTCTTACCTTAGAAAATAAAAATAACTTGAGCATTTTTCTACTGCATTATTTAAATAATGAAGTACAAAAAAAAGGGGATTGTGTTTTAGTTGGTGACTGTCAAATGTAGTGCAAAGGAGAGCTTAGGCACTTTTTAAAGGAGGTTGGGGGTTGTTTGCTGGTTTCCATGCCTAAAGATTTAAGCATACATAATAATTTTTCTTTTCATTCAGTGGATCTGTGGTAGGTGTTAACTGGGACTGTGTAGGCATTTGGATGTATGCAGTAATGAGTATGAGAGGAAATCCTCATAATATATTCATAATTTTCTTTGCAGAGCAGAGTTGGAAGAGTGTATTCAGAAAAGGAGTCATATATCCCACACCTGAACAATATGGAAAAAAGAAAACTTTGAATTCAGTAAGAAAACATTGTCCATTTTGTGAACTGACTGAGGCAGGGTCTACATGGGAGAACACTTTTGGGTCATGTTAGTAAAAATTGCTTTGTAGGACATGAACACAAGGAGGTGGAATTAAGGTGGGGTTTGGCACAGATACAGTTTGTCAGGGTTTTTTCCTCCAAAACTTGCCCTTAGCATTTCTGAAATAAAAGGTTTCCAGGATTTAATACACTTGAAACAATGTATTTGTCTATCTTTCTTACAGATTGCTGAATGTTTGAAAAGGCATTTGGTGTTCGGCTTGTGCAGTTAAATCCTGGCACAGTAGAGTAGAAAGTCTTAAAATGATGAATATTAGTCAATCTTCCTAGTTGGCTCTGCTACCAAATTGATTTGCAGTGTATTAGAAAGACTGTTAAATATTTTCAGTGATCTCATGTTGATACTTGGTTGTGTTCTATAGATGCTTTTGAAGTGTAGATAGATGTTAAGCCTTAGCCACCAGATGTGGGGGAATGGTCAAGCTTGCAGGCTGTACCTCTAGGGGGTATATTTTGTCAGACTTTTTAAAAAAGTGGAAGAAAAAAAAAGATCAAGATCCCAAAGGAATGCCCAGTGTGAGCAAGACTTATGGTAGCAGTTAATCTTGTATTTCAGGACCATTGGCATTGGTTAGTGAAAGCTCGTTGCTATTCTTTGATGCTTTTTTGTATGTTAGTTGTGCTCAACTATATAGACGATCGGTATTGGTTAAGCACCTCAGTGTTGTAATTGAGTTACTGTAAATTTTGATAAGAGATTTTTCCCAAAGGTGGTAATACCTGTTCCTTAATTCTGAAATAACACCCATCTTTGTGCCCTGCTTCTCATGTATGAGAACTCCAGCTGTGAGTTCTCTCTGTAGAGATGAGTGAATTCTTCCTATAGAGGTGAATGCATTCTCATGAGTAAGATGTTGTTTAATAGTTAAGTGTGAAAAAAAGCCAAACATTTTGCTAACTTGCACAGAAACTTGAATTATTCTGTAAGGTGGAAGCTATGATGAGCCAGAGCACTATTATCAAAATTGTCGAAGTGATGTGAAGATCTGTCTTTACAGATGCCTGGGGGTACCAGTGATGTTAGGTTGATTTTTTTATTTTTTCCTCTTCCCGCACAAACACCCCTTCCCTGTTCAACATCACTTTATTTTTACATACCAGGGAAGCTATACTGAATTATTACAGGAATTTCATTAATAGTTTAACTGCTGTGTTTCTGTCCTGGGGAAAAAACCCCAAAACATCTGGCCAGCGTTTGAGGATGTGCTTGAGGCATGTGAAGATGTCGGCTGAGTTAATTCCAAAAGATGGCAGTTGACAAGTGTTACGTCTGCTGTGATCGTGGACTGGCAAGCAATTTCTTCATTCGGTTAATTGCTTTGGAACAAGATACAGGATAAACAAGTTAGCTCAGTTTCTTTTGCTACCTGAAATGAGCTTTATTTATAGCCTTGACAGGGGAAAGCTGCCTTTTTGGAGTTTCTTCTAAGGCTTTTGAGGTTTGAAAAATTTTTCTCTGGTGTGTTGTTAATAGATGCATAAGGCAGGGCTGGATTTCAGCATGATTCCTTGCACAGAGTGATGTCTGATCTTGAAACAATATACAGTATATTTTATTGAGACTTGAATGCACATTCCCAAGCAATAAACCAACTGCAAAGTATTTAGCAAGGGAAAATTTATGGAATTAGAGCTTTATAAGTCTACTGCATACACTTTCTGTTCTGCGCATGCAGCATGCTGATGTTGTGCAAGGTTCTGAATTTGGCAAAGCTGATTCTGAACCAAGAGTATAGGGCAGATCACATCTCACATGCACCATGTAACTTTAAGAAACCGAACCATCCATTACAGAAGTTTAACATGAAAAAATAGTTCCATGTTGTCAACGGTTTGGCCGAGGTAAAACCAAGGTCCGTTGACGATAATACCCTTCCCTATCCCACCAGAGATAAGGGAAGGGAGAAAAGAACTCGTGAGACCTCTAAAATGATTTTTGGAAACTGAAACAAACTTTAATAATGCTACAAACAGGGATATATTAAATACAAAGGAAAACCAGTGAGATATTGAGGGTTTTGGGAAGGGGAGGGTTAACCCGCGGCTGGTAGCAAAAGCGAAACCTGATCCTGCGGCAGTGATCCGAGATGGCAGCGGGCATGTGGTCTGACGCGTGACTGGAACACAGGAACCCGCACAATTACAATATTCCCGACCCCGCGAGTAAAAGTAGAATTGGCACAATCCTACCAGTCTCTATTGTGGATTGAGGCGAAAGCAAGAGCAAACAGCTCTCGGGCGCGCAGGCAGTCCGGGTTCAGCTCGGTGCTTTCAGTGTGGCTCCGATGCAGCGTGCTGAGGCGGCGCAGTGATGGGGCTCAGTGGCAACAGCTCTGAGGGTCTCCAGCGCTGCATGCGTGGGCGGCTGGCTCCCGGACAAGCGGAGTGCGGCGCAGTGTCACTCTGGCGATGCTCGCGGCACAGCTCTCAGT
>NW_010417530.1:0-7766 GCF_000710305.1 Buceros rhinoceros silvestris | reverse complement strand
TGCTTATCCTTGGTCTTCAGCATTGGCTGCAGGGGGATCTCTGCCCCAGCACCAGGAACATCTCCTCCCCCTCCTTCTTCACTGACCTTCGTGTCTGCAGAGTTGTTTCTCTCGCGTATTCTCACTCCTCCCTCTGGTTACAGTTGATCTTGCTTAGCAAGTTCTTTCCTCTCTTAACTATGTTACCCCAGTGGTGCTACCACCATCACAGATTGTCTCAGCCAGTGGCGGGTCCATTTGGAGCTGATGGCACTGGCTTTATCGGACATAAAGGAAGATTGTAGCAGCTTCTCAGAGAAGCCGCCTCACTAGCCCCTTGCTACCAGAACCTTGCCATGCAAAGCCCGTGCATTCCACCCCTACTAAGTTTAGCATTCATTTGTATGAATAATGCACGTTTTCCGATACATGATCCTTGATTATTCCTTAAATGGCATCTCCTACAGGTATCTGGATTAGGTTCTGTAGCAATTCTTTAATGCGCTCATGCCTTGAAGGCTGTGAAAGACTTTCTCCTGGTACTGCTTGTAGTTAGTAGAATTGTTCACCTCTGAATTCTTTGTCAGTAGGTAACTGCATTCCCTCAATTTAGGGAGGAGATTGCACTGTGCCTGGTCCTGAGGTTTCCATTAGAACAAAGAGGCTGCTTCCGGAGTGGTGGAAATGGTGTGTTTGCACTCTGTGCGTGCCCAGATGAGACACGCACAGCTGGCGTTCCCATGGGTGGGCAACCAATCCTGGCCCGAGACGTTGGCTGCAAAGAGGAGAATTCCCTGTTTGGATTATTCTAAGAAAGATACATGGAAATAGTCCAGACATCCCCACAGCTACATCTTTACTGCCTCATCACGAGATCATTGTCCGCTTATGGGACGTCTAGACAAAATATAAGCGCAAAATAGAATTTCTGATATGACATAACTCCTGTGTACCTGCAAAATTATGTAATTTTTATTTATTTTGCCCCTCATTTCTGTTTTCCAGAAGTACAGAAATAAGCAAACATTGTAAAGCAGATCTATTCCCATGCAAAACAAATCTCTTTTCCTCCTCCCTAAGTCTATTTTGTATTTAGCAATTTACCATTTTTTTTCATAACAATGAACACATTGCATAGTATGGATAATTTTACTGCCATTGTATTAAGTTTTAATAATACTTTCAATTGAGCATTTTTTATGACATAGGTGGTTTTAGTGTTCCATGAAACAGTTATAAGAACAGAACAAATTCATGGTGCTTACCAATAACGGTTCTCGTCGAAATTAATTTTAAAATAACAATAGTAATTCATTGCAATGAGTTTCTTCTGTCAAGCGCTCTCTGTGCAATTTACATTTTATAAGAATAACAATTGCTCATCAGAACTCATCTTATGATCTTGCTTAGATTTCAGCTTTATTTACCCAAATAAATGCGGAAGTAAGTCCACGGTGGACAAACCTCATAAAGTACAATAAGCACAATGTTTATATAATCAAATCCACCTACCAACAAGAATATTTTTAAAAATCAAATAAGTACCATCCCCATTAGCAAATGGCTGAGATTTACACTTTATTGATTATTGAGCTCCCCTGAGATTTTAAAATTGATTCTAAAACTTGCTTGGTTTCCAAGAGCACGAATTATGAACGTGGTCTGTTAAAACACAACATATATCTCCTCTTAATGCAGTTGCTGCAGACCCTGTACTAGGCTCCAGGAGCAGAGTACAGGTAAAAGAGGGTGTGGATGTGCAGCAGTGACTCTTACCTATCATAACTGCTAGAGTATGCGCTCGCAGGGCTCAGGACAGCTAGTGCAATGAGCAGCTAAATGCTGTAACTCTACAACTTAGTTTATGTTGCACAAATTTACTTTTTATTAATTTATACCTCTAGCCACAAAAGATACACTAATTGTGTGGACCTAGTCTACAAGCCAAGGTCTAAAGGGTATCTCCTTCCCATTGCTCATCTCCTACTTTTTGTGTGTTGTTGGTTCCCATTTTGAACCTAGGAATTTGTAAATCAGCATTTTGGGTATCTCTCAAAGTTCTGCTGTAGCATCTTTTTTCTTTCTTTTTTTTAAAGTTGCCTCTAACAAGCAAACCCAGAATCAAGCCTGCATTCCCTAAATCACACAGCCCCCATGTGTCTTTTTGAAAAGGACATGTCTACGTTTAGCCCATATCCAGGCCTAAACTATAGCAGTTGCTCTATCACCCAATGACCTCTCTGAGGCAAGAAGGGGAATTGCAGAAAGGAGAAGAGATCCGTGGGTTGAAATTAAAGCAGATTTAATGAAGCATCTAATACCAATGTTAATACAAAGCATACAAAGCTATACTCAGCCCAGCAAATATACAGTGGCCACAACAAACGGGAAAGCAGTCCTTGGCAGGAGGAAGAGGAGCAGGGTCAGGAGAAGCCAAAGCAATAGCAGAAGCCCAGACAGGGAAGGCCCCTCCCCTCTCCTCAGCAAACTCCCCCCTTTACAACGACATTTATGGTATTGGATAAACCTGTGGGCCAGCTCGGGTTGGTTGTCCTGGCTGACTTGAAACTGCTAATGGCCTGCAGCCCATGGCTGGCCTTTGATTCTGTCCCAGCCAGACCAAGACGGTATTCCACCCCTCAGACCAGATCATTTATGTCATGCCCAAGTCACTACTATTCTTCCCATCTCTCAACACATATATACATACAGGTTTTAGTCCCCTGGTCTGTGAGTTATCTCTGCAAAAAGTTCACTGAATCTATTTAGTCCAAAACCATGGGTTCCCTCTGTCAGCCAGGTCAAGTTGGGTGCAACAGGCTAATGTGCTGTGCATCCGGAGCTGCCAGCTGATACATCTGGTGCAGTACATGTTCACAATCTGTTCACAAAGATGCTGATCTTGGGCACTGGCTGCTGAGGTTCTTTATCAATCTGGGTGATTCTTACTGAAAAATAAATAGGGAAATCGTGACAAGCAGTATCATATAACAACTGGCATCATACGGTTCAAATTACTCGCTATTCTCACCCCAAACCAAATCTCCTTAAGGTACACCTCTAACTTTCCCACCCCTCATCACTATCCACCAAGTGCACCCAGGTCCTTAAGCAAAAGCAACCCCATGAATGCGTTTGCCTTGGCTCGAGGCAGGAGTCACCCCAGTTTTCCCGAACGCATTCCTTACATACACCACGGGGACTTTATCCTCCTCTACAGTACCTAGAAGTTCTGACTGAGCAGAGCCAGCTCGATTGACAGATCCCCTTGTGTTAACTAACTAGGTAGCTTTCCCTAAATGTTCATCCCAATTTTGAAATCACCCAGCACCCATTGCTTTGAGTGCAAACTTTAATCGTCCATCGCACCGTTCAACTTTCCTGGCAGCTGGTGCGTGAGAGGGCACATACCACGTTCTTTAGCCCAGGTGTTTATGAGGCTGTTTGGGAAAAGAGTTCAATTGTCCAACTCAATTCATTCTGGGGTGCCATGTCACCACAAGGTTTGCTTTTTGAGCCCTGGAATAGTGTTCCAGGCAGTGGCATGGGGCCCAGCATATGTTTCCAGCCATCCAGTAGTGGCTTCCACCACAGTGAGCACATGGCATTTACCCTGGTGTGTTCGTGGAAGTGTGATATAGTCAATTTGCCAGGCCTCCACATACTCAAGTTTCAAACAACACCCTCCATACCACAAAGGTTTTAACTGTTTGGCCCAGTCCACCTGCTGGTTATTTTTATGTCCCCTGGTGGCTCGACTCTTGGGTATGTGGGTATCTACGGGACGTACCTTTGCCACTAGCTGATCTAATTGGGAAGCAGTATCTTGCCACAATGGGGCAGCCCGGATGGTTTTCCCTCTGCGCTGCCGATTGTTTTCCTTGTTTTAACCACTCCCATGGGGCATTTGCCACCACCCACGAGTCAGTGAACAGATGAAGTACTGGCCATTTCTCTTGCTCAGCAATATCTAAATCCAGCTGGATTACTTTTACCTCTGCAAACCGCTTTGTTTCACTTTCATCCTCAGCCACTTCTGCGACTCGTCATGTGGAACTCCACGCAGCAGCTTTCCACCTACGCTGTTTTCCCACAATACAGCAAGACCCATTGGTAAACAAGGCATGTTGCTTCCCATTTTCTGATAATTTCCTGTATGGTAGGGCCTCTTCAGGACATGTTACGTTCTCTCCTGGTGACGTTCCAAAATCTTTGCCTTCCCGCTAGTCCATGATTACTTCCAAAATTCCTGGACAACTTGGTTTCCCTATTTGAGCCCACTGAATGATCAGTGTAACCCACTTACTCCATGTAGCATCAGTTGTATGATGTGGGGAAGGAGCCTTCCCTTTAAACATCCAGTTCAACATTGTCAACTGGGATGCCAGGAGGAGCAGTGCAATTAGTAAGTAAAGTAAATAAAAGTACCGGTTAGTTCCAAAGCAGATCAAACTCATTCATATGCTGCCAGTATCTCTTTTTCAGTGGGAGTGTAGCAAGTCTCTGATCCTCTATATCCCTGACTCAGAACCCTAGGGGTTGACCTCGATTCTCTCCTGGTGACTTTTGCCAGAGACTCCTGGTAGAGCCATTTTCCCCAGCTGCAGTGTAGAGAAGGTTTTAAAAATCTTGACCTGTGCAGACTGGCCCAAGGGCTATTTCATGAACAATCTATTGCCTGATTTTCTCAAAGGACTGTGGTTGCCCAGGGCCCCATTTAAAATCATTCTTTTTCCGAGTCACTTCATAGAGAGGCCTCACAACCTGACTGTGGTCTGGAATATGCATTTGCCAGAATCCCACACCACCTAAGAAAACTCCTTTTTATTAGTTGGTGGAGACATTGCTGTTATTATGTAATCACATCTGGCGGGATCTGGCAATGCCCATCTTGCCATTTAATTCCTAAAAACTGTATTTCTTGTGCAGGTCCCTTGACATTGTCTCTTGATGGAAAAATCAGCTTTCAGAAGTTGAATCACTTACTTTCCTTCCTCCAAAATTTCTTCCACTGTATTACCTCATGCAATGATGTCATTGATATATTGCAAATGTTCAGGAGCTTCACCCTATTCTAGCGCAGACCGAATCAGTCCATGGGCAATAGTGGGGTGTGATCAGTTCCAGGTGTACTGAGTGCCTCTCCAGATGAAAGAAAACCGTGGCCTCCACTCCGCTGCCAAAGAGAAAAATGCTTTAGCGTTATTAACTGTCACGTAACGCTTGGCTGCCTTTGACTCCAGTTCTTACTGGAGTTCTAACAGGTCTGCATGACAGCGCTGAGCAGCCGTGTGATCTCATCCAGGCCATGATAACCTACCGTCAGTCTCCACTCTCCAATGGATGTCCATACTGGCCAAGTAGGACTGTTGAAGACTGAGCTTGTCTTGCTGATCACTCCTTGACTGTCCTGTTGATAGATCAGCTTCTGGATGAGGATCAGGGAGTTTCGATTACTGTTGTACTGCTGCGGGTGCACAGTTGTAGTAGCAATGGGCATCTGTTGATCCCTGACCCTCAGCAATCCCACAATAGAAGGGTCCTCTGATAAACCAGGCAATGTAGACAGCTGTTTGATTGCCTCTGTCTCCACCAGTGCTACACCAAACACCCGTTGGTACCCGACTCAGATCCTTGAAATATCTTCTCTTGAGATAATCTACACCAAGAACGAATGGGGCATCCAGGCTGTTCACAATACAGTGCTTTTGCCCCTCATGTCCAGTCAGAATCATTTCAGCGTCATTGCTAAAACCAGCAAGGTGGGTTGGATTAGCTGTTAGATAAATGATGGAGGTCCATGCTGATGAGAATATATCTTGTCATTCAGGATGTGACGAGAATATGCCTCGTCATTCAGGATGACAAACACGCACCAGTGAAAATGGCATCTCAAAGTGGCCTTCCAAAGCCCCAGTACAATAGGAACACTAATTCTCTCTGATAAACTCCCCACACCTAGGTGATTCCATATGGATTTATGGAATCCTCCTGTCACTTTGGAAATCCAAATGGATTCTGTCCTTCTGTAGTTTGATGGCATCAGGGTGTGTGGTGCACTGGTGTCTGCCAAAGCCTTATATTCCCGTGGTTCTGGTGTGCCAGGCCAGTGAACTCGCACAGTCCAATACACTCCGTTGGCCCTCTCCTCCAGCGGGCTGGAGGCAGGGCCCCTCTAATTCTGAACAGAGCGCCCATTGTCAACACATGGATCTGAGCTGCTCAAGTGGACTCTATGTCCACTGCCTTTACTCACATCCCGTAAATCAGGGTCAGAAGCCCGTCTATGCCCTCTGGGGGGCTGCCGACAGGAAACTGGAGCACCACTTCTCTTGGAAGGGCCCTGTTTTGCGATCATTTTACTTTGCAAATTCTGCATTTCCTATAAAACCGAGGTAGGTTTTCCATCCCATTTTCTCACGTCTTCCCCATGGCTAAGCAGGAGGGCACAGGGTGCCTCGTGGAGGGTACCATCTCTTTTGAGCAGGCCTTACAGGAGAACGCTTTCTCCTGACAGCTGAGACACTTGTCAGTACAAGCGGGGAGTGGAACCTATCCTCCATCTGGGACAATGTTTCGTACATCCTACTCAGCAGTCTCACGGACTTGTCAGACGGGTTTTCCACAGCAGAGACATTGGCCTGTGGGGAGAAAGAGAGACTATCTGCTTCTTGCTGCAGTGAGCACCCGTGTCACCCACCGCTGGTGCATCGTCGTCTTTCCAGCTGGGTGATGTGAATGTGGTGGCATAGGGTGGTGGTGTGCTCAGTACCTACTTGCACCGCATGGGTCCAGTACCTGTAAGTTCATATGGCTCTAATGGTGTCTGTGAGTCATCCTGGTCAGCAAAAACCAGCTCCCTCACAGCCAGTTCCTTCACATTTGTAACAGCTCCCTCGGTGGCTGTCCTGGCGCCTGTGCCCGGTGGTGTACAACATTGTCTCTACAGCAACACCTGCTCTTCATGCGCAGCATGAGTGGCCTCCAGAGAGAGAGAGGATGTGGCTCTTTTGCAAGACGCCTGCCGATACCCACTTCTCTAGCCATCAGGTCACCTGCCGGGCTTCTCTGCCCTCCAAGTCCAAAGTGTCGGTTCTGTTGTCTCAGCACCAGTGCAGCCAGGTAACGACTCGCCCGGCTAATGGCAGACCACGGCAGGGCCGTGATCCTGTCCCAGCAAAACCAGCACCGGACACTTCGCTCGTTAGAGAGGAAGAGTGAATAATATTCAGCTCACCATAAAGACAGTTGTGCTCGGTGGCACTGGAGGTCCGACGCTGTCATTTTGTCGTCCTGGCTGGCTCAGGGGCTTGCTCCCATTGCCCCCTCCTACGTAGCGTGCTGAAAGCTCAAGCGAAATTCCCGCTTCAAGGGAAATTCCCCTTCGCACAAATTCCCGCTTTGCTTTTAGTGCTTCCTGTAGGTGCAAGGGTGTTTAAATGTCGTATTTCACACAGCAACCTGTTAACAGCAAGTGAGCTTGCGGTATTTTGCATGTGTCATGCATTTTACTGTAAGGAATAAGAATATTTTTCTACTGTAGGCCCTGAAAGAGAAAAGCTTCTTGAATAAACAAACGTAGAGAAGTTCTGTGTAGCAGACACTTGAGGGCTGTGCTGGCATCTGACAGCATCTCTGCTCATGTCTCCAGTATGACAGACCCAGAGAGCACTGAACATGTGTGTATTATTTAATATCAGATATTTTTCATAACAAATATTTTTCTGGATTTTAATTTTTATATCTTAAGCAATAATTTTAAAAATGTAATTTAATTTAATTTAATG
>NW_010417529.1:342-1124 GCF_000710305.1 Buceros rhinoceros silvestris | reverse complement strand
CGGAAGAACCTTCCTGCTCCTCGCTGGGATCGCAGAGCAAACCACAGTTTTTTCACTCTTATCTCGTCACTTGGCCGCCTGCCCAGAGAGTGGCTAACCGCTTGGAATCTTATCTCGTCACTTGGCCGCCTGCCCAGAACCAGCAGCCAGCAGCAGCACCATCAGGAGCTTCACCTGGGGAGCAGCTGCAGAGTGGGGCAGCAGAAGCCTCCACTCTTATCTCATTACTTGGCCGCCTGCCCAGAGAGCTGGCTAGAGCTTTGGCCTTGAACAGGACAGATTGTGTATAAACATTTGCTACTCACTACTTTGGGGTTTTTTTCCTTTATCCCCCCCTTCCCCTTTTGGTTTGTAATTATATACATATAGAATATAGTTGTGTGGCTTTATTATATATTAAAGTTTGTTTCAGCTATCCGAGCAGACCGAGGTGTGAACTTCTTCCTTTCCCTATTAAATCCCTTCCTGTCTCTATCTGGACAGAGGGATTCTGTTAAGGATTCGAGGAGTTAATATCACCTTGGTCCCTCGACCCTTAACATTATTGGTGCCATGACTCGGATACAAAGAACATATCCTATATCCTCGGTACCTGAAACAAACACAAATTGAGGTTTCAGAGATGGGAGTGATTAGATTCCTGTTTCAGATTGCTAAACGATGTGCCCAGAGATTGCTGTACAATTTGGTGCCGAAATCACCAGGTGATGTGGCCCTTCTTCTATACATAATTGGTACCTGTCTGTGCTTTATTGGCCTGAGACATGCCGCTAAGAGTGTGG
>NW_010417529.1:0-213 GCF_000710305.1 Buceros rhinoceros silvestris | reverse complement strand
GTTTATTGGCCTGAGACATGCCGCAAAGAGAGTGTCTTGGTTGGCATTTGCACTTGCAGTGATCCGGTATGTTTTGGGGCAGCTGCTAATGTTGCCAGTGCATTTAGCACGTTATTGTATAGTGACCGCCTATAACTTCACTATCAAATGGATACCGTGGGATGGCTCTGTTCCATTCAACGCTGGCAACCACACTGGACCCGAGGAATCTGA
>NW_010417528.1:2509-4214 GCF_000710305.1 Buceros rhinoceros silvestris | reverse complement strand
GTGGAATTAAATCCAGACAGCTCCAACTGCACTTAAAATTTCATATGGAATCAAACAGACTTTGAGAATATCATCAGCTTCCTTACCATCCTGGCTGCCATATAGAGAATGTAAGTAAATACTAAAATTCCAAAACACCATGTTCTTATGCTAGCTCATCTCTTAATGAAGAAATTCAGATTTGTAATACATTCTCTCATTAAATTCATCCTGACACCTAAAGCACGGTAAGGTTAGCAGAGGAACACATAAGAAGAACAGTCTTTGTCCCAGTGCAAATACTCAAAAAAAAACCCCAGCAAGCATTAACTGCAGCTGATATTTCATGAACAAAAGAAACTATTCTGGACCGAATGGAGCCAAAAGAGTCACTGCTTACAGAGTAAGCTCTTACAAAGATAAAATTTTCAAACTAAAAATTAGTACTTTATAAACTATGTTCCAAACCTATAGAAGTTAATTAATGTGTATTACTTAGGATATGTTAAGCTGTCATGCTTAGATATCTGAAGACTCAGAATCTGAGAGTAATCCAACACTGAAATCATAATTTCTCTACATAAAAGCAATGGAACTAGAAATACACACAGTTATACACAGTATAACCATTTTGCTTGGTTTAACCTTTTCTACCAGTTCTTTACCACATTAGACTGTTGAGATCTTTTGAGACTGATGCTATTGTTTCCTACATAGTTCCTCTCTGACACCCAGAAGAAAACAAACCAATTCAAAGCAACAATACATTAAGAAATAGCTCTAGAATTCTGCTTGTCACTGCTAGCTGTGGTTTACTTGAGACTATGAAATCATTAGTACCAGAATTTATGTGCTTGGGCATGGAGTAAAGCTGTGCAACCTTGGTCCTGCAGGAAAAAAGTGAAAGGTTAAGTTTTCGTCTCCAATTCTCACAATTTGTGCAGCTCACATATGGGAAGAGAAACTATGATTCTCACTCTGCACAGTTAAGCTAATAAGCTTTCTCATAGAGTGAGACAATAGGAACTGTGAGCACACTGTACAGCACAATAAGTGCTGGCACACGAACTGTTTCAGTCTTGAGGGACAGTGTTTCACAGTATATCAGTGAAAGAAGACCAAACTTGCAGCCAGAACTATGAATGAAAATTTTAAGCCTTCATGGAAGTATGGACTTCGAATGATTCTTCTGCAGTCACCTCAAAAAATTCATGCATTTAATTATCTCAGAGAATATGGATTTAACGCTTCCTTTTGTAAGGCTGTTTTACACACAAATTCATTCTTTTAACCTTAGGCATAATGATTTTAAAAGGCGCTGTATTATATGTGTGAATACATTTACACAAATTTAAGCCAATCAGATAAAACAGTACACATTCAGTTCAAACCTACACTGGAGTATCTTACAGGTCTACTGCTAAACCAGAGGAGATATTGGGAGACAAAAATATTGTATCTCACCCTTCTTAGCTACCAGACTGCAGGGACTGTTGGTGCATATTAATTTCACAGTAAACTGTGTACTTGGAATTGCCACACATGCTGTCTCTGGAGAGCTATGGTTATTTGTCTTGAAATAGCCTCTCATGTGTTTGTGACTACTATACGATAATACTTCGGCAACGAATGCTATGGTTACATTTATATTAGTAAATAAACAGTCCAAGGACCCTTTTGTACCCCCGATACAGCTCAGCTTACGTGGCACAATTCACATCCATGG
>NW_010417528.1:0-2412 GCF_000710305.1 Buceros rhinoceros silvestris | reverse complement strand
TCCCTTCTCCTTCCCTGCTCCAAAAAAACAATCCAAAACCCAGAATGGCCTCATCCATGCAGCTTATTAGGAATAGTCCCAGGCCCACACTAGTTCCCAGACTGTGCTCAGACATTGTTTGGGATGGTGCTAATTGGCCAGGGCCAAAACAGTTCCAGGGACTGTGCTAGCAATTAGCAGCACATTCACTTGCGAACATGCTCAAGCCCATCAGTCGCTGTGATCTAGCACAAGACAGTCCTGCCTCTGCAGCTGCCAAAGGCAGCTCCTGAATTTAGCACCCTCCTTTGGTAGATTCAGTTAACAAGATGGCAGCTCCAAATTCCAGTTGCTGTGTGCTACCTCTGTCCTTCCCCCACCCAAAAAAAAGGTAGCAGGGAGAGCAGGAGTTTAAAGAACTGAGCCATATGGAACACTGTGGCCTTCACGTGCTGACCAAACCACTGGCTCCATCTCTGACAGTGAAAGAGGACACCATATGCAAAGCTGGACCTATCCCAAAGGTCTTCACGTGAGCTGTGATGATCTGCCAGCTGATGCAAAGCAGACAGACTCAGACAATTTGCCTCAGTTTTCTGTGGAGCTCCCAATGGGAACTGGCTTCACCAAACCATCGGTACCTTTGAACAGCTCTGAAATCTTCCTGATTCCAGAAATTAGAACATTGCTCCTAGCTGAAGCACCACAAAATGACAAGTTTCGACTAGCTGAAGTAAATCTGAGTTGTGTATCTCCTCACTCACACACATATAGACGGTTTTGGAACAAAGAGAAAATGTCATTATTTTCCTGAGATGCAGCTATTCTTAATACGACATTGGCATGTGACTGAAGGTTCAATGCAAGAGATAACATGCATCATTAGGCTGATAACTGACACATCTGAAAAAAACCCAAAACACCTTTGGGGAACAGTTTTAAACCTTTCTTTCAAAATCCCTGAAGAAAAACTTAGAAGTTCAAAAGATTAGGGTATTTTCCCACCTGCATTTAACAAAGGATATCACCTCCCCATATTCATCAATGCTACAAAATTACTCCTGCTCTCTTGCGACATCTGACTTTGAGCATATTCATTTCCCCACAATTCGGAAATATTTGATGGGAAGAAAGCATTGCAAATTACATATTTCAGAGTGGAAAGTTCTAACAGGATGATTTACAAGTATTTAAAAGTATTTTGCAACCTTTGCCTAAGACAAAGAGTATGAAATAATGGCTCTAGGTCTTACATTTAATTAGGATTACATAATACAAGGGTGTTGGTCATTCTCATTGAAAATTAATGCTCTGTTGATTCGATAACTGCAGAAGACATTCGCTGAAAGTTTAACTTTTCATTAGAACTATTCTTCTTCCATCTTCCTTTATTTGGGGCAGGAAAATGCTAAATTTACTTGCTTGCGAAGATTTTTTTCTATCTGACCCTGTCAAACTGTTGTCAAAATCAAGAACAAGGCTGAATTCTCCTGGAACGAAGCAGGAACAGTTAGTCAAACCCAGCATCTTCTCCTGAAGGAATTTCATAACTTTTTGGTTTATTAAAACTTCTAAATATTTTGTTTTCCAGTAAAATCAAAGATGAAACTTTAGCTTTTTTCAAAATGTCATCAGATTTTTAGCATAGGAATTATTAGAATAATTTTAAGAATACTGCCCTTTTTCCACCCCCAGAACCAAAACCTTTTCAGTCCTTCACATTACAGTTCCTACTGTAACACTGTGCTTTTGCACCACACTTTTTTTGAAACTTTACGTCATTTGAGGTTTTGGCAGTGAACACAATTGTATTTGACTTCTAATTTACGGCAACCCATCTCCTTTAACCACGAACATGGCACCAGAATGCTTCCAGGGCATAAACACTGTTATTTACTTCCATTTTACGGTTAATGTATTAAAACTATGACTCCACTTTCAGTGAATGGGGGTCTTGCCAGTTTTCTGTGTTTGAATATAGGAAATAAAGCTGCAACTGATTTAAAAACAAAACAGAGCTGCTAAAAGTACGACAGTATATTGAGAGACTTGCTTATCTTAGTGAACCAAGAATGTGGATCCATTTTAGGTAGTGAAACTAAGAAATACGTTAAAAAAACAGGTGCAAGATTTGTCAAAGCTTTGATGCCTTTGTACTGCGCGCACCATTTTGTCTGTGAAAAGCGATGAGAAAGAATGGGGCCAAAATTACCCACCTCACAGCTTTTGTGCCCAGGCGGGAGGGGCTCCAGGCGCCAGGACCGCCGAGGCTGGGAGCCCGCCATCCCCTCCCAGCCTCGAGGGCCCACCCCGGAGACACTCACACCCACCGGCCCGGCCACACTGCCCGGGGGGCGGTGAGGTGGCGGCTGCGCAATCCCTGACGGGCAGGCGTCCCCTGCCATACGGAAGCTGGCAACTACCACGCAGGAG
>NW_010417527.1:437-9952 GCF_000710305.1 Buceros rhinoceros silvestris | reverse complement strand
CCGCGTCACCGCCGCTCGCGTGTCCTCCCCCAGGAGGCAGCAGTACGTGGGGAAGCTCAAGTTCGCCTCCTTGGAGGCCTCGCAAGGTTCGAAGAAGCTCATCGTGGCCACCGAGAAGAATGTTGTGGCCGCCTTGAACTCCAGGAGCGGGGAGATCCGTGAGTGAAGCGGGGTCTTGCTGTGGGGACACGTCTGTGGCGCGGGGGTTAAGGTGTCAAATTGTGCTGCGTCTTCGTACTAATAAAGCAGTGCTGGCAGTACCGCTTTGTCAGTCCGAGGGCATTCAGCTGGCAGCTCAGAAGCCGTTGCTCAAGACAGGCTGTTCTCTGCGTAAACTTATTGCCGTGAAGAGGCTAGGTTTAACAATATGACAAGCAAGCAGCTTTCTCGTTCTCTCTTAACTCTGTTTCCTCCAGTGTGGCGCCATGTGGACAAGGGAACCCCCGAGGGAGCGATAGATGCGATGCTGATCCATGGCCAGGGTAAGGGTGGTGTGCTGCGCCTGGCAGTTGTTGTATGTGGGACCTCAAACGCCTGTTAGAGCACAAGCTGAACTTTGTTTTCCTAATTTCTCGGGCAGATGCTATCACTGTGTCCAATGCTGGACGGATTCTGCGTTCCTGGGAGACCAACATTGGCGGGTTGAACTGGGAGACGTCCCTGGACACTGGCAGGTAGGTTTTTGTGTTTGCACTGTCTCTCTCCCTTTGCAGTGCTGCTGTAGGAAGGAGAAAGGGGGTGCTGACCTCGACTGGCCTTGCGTTATGGACAAAGATTCCATAGGTGCAAAGATTCCAAAATAACATTTTTTTTCCTGGATGGATTTTCTCTTTAAACACAACATGTTCAACGTGCGTCTGGTCTGGGGGGTTTGGATTCCAGCCGAACACTCTCTGTAGAGGTCAGCCAGCACAGACACAGAGGGCTACAAACGGTACTGCAGGGCTGGTGTTAAGTGTCTGAAGACAGTCTTTAACAGGTGTTTTTTTTTCCTGGAGGATAATTTTCTCCCTCACTGTCTCTGCTCTCTGGCAGTTTCCAGATGGCTGGTTTGGTGGGGCTGCAGGACCTGGTGAAATACGTGGCGGTTCTGAAGAAAGCAGCCATCTCTCTCCACTACCTTTCCAACGGGCACCAGAAATGGGTGCAATACTTACCAGAAAGGTAGGACTATAAAGCAGAAGTTTAAGTTGCAGCGTTGTGGCAGGGAGCCTGTTGCCCAGGAGAGGAGAGGATGTGGGAACTGCCTCGTGCTTCTGAACGCAGTAACGTGAGACGACATTCTTGGCTGCGGCCTCTCTTGCAGTGAGAATACTCAGTACCAGCTGCTGTATTCCCACGGGACCGGAGTGATCCACGTGCTCGGAATCGTCCCCCAGAGCCACCTGAACGTTCTAACGTTCAGTGTAGAAGACGGAGAAGTGACAAACCAGGTAGCGCTCGGTTATGGATCCAGAACGCTGCATCGGCTGTGATCCAGTTCGCGCCACCTGAACGTTCTAACGTTCAGTGTAGAAGACGGAGAAGTGACAAACCAGGTAGCGCTCGGTTATGGATCCAGAACGCTGCATCGGCTGTTACCAGTTTCCAGCTGGGCGTTCTGTGGCTGTAGTGCAGACAAACTGCCCTCTCGCTGTGGTACTCCCTACGGGCCAGCAAGTGCATTTCGCTGCTGGAGGCCCCCAAAGCAAAACCGAATCATTCCTGCAGTCGCGGCAGCCTGGAAACCTCGGGCTGAGGGATAGTTTCTCCCAGGGTTATGGGTAAAAATAATTCTGACTTAAATTCTTGCTTGTGTCCGAGTTGTTTGTTTGGTGATTTTGTGTTGTTGACAGCTTTCTCTCTCTCTGTCTCGCCTGGCAGATCAGAGTAGCAGCCCCATGGCTGAAGAGCTTAACCAGTGCATGCGGCGTGGTGGGGGAGGCGGTGCTGGTGTGCGTGGACAGGGACACGCATTCGCTTTACGTTTGCTCCTTGGAGACGGAGCAGGAGATGAAGCAGATCCCGCTGCAGGTGAGAGGTGCTGGAAGCCCCTTGTACATAATTCATCATCCAGCTGGTTTGGGGCCCGGCTGAGCCCAGCAGTGTCGGGGATCTGCCGTCAGAAAAGTACAGAGTGATTGAAGAGGTGTCAGGGGGAGCACGATCCGTAAATTGAGGGAAGAGAGAGAAAACTTGGGGTGTGTCTCATCATTCCTCCTGGATGAACTTTGCTGCAGCGGGAGCCTCGCCCTCCTGCTTCTCCTGACGTGGTGAACCTCTTCATATCACTGCTGAGAGACGGAGATTAGTTTCAGCGATGAAGAAGTTCTCACGAGCACACATGCTTGTGTCCCTTTCACAGTCACTTGACCTGGAGTTCGCTGATGACTTCCAGCCCAGGATCCTGGCCACTCAGCCCAGTGTCGCCAGCGCCTCGCGGACTCAGTTCTTCCTGCAGCTGTCCCCGAGCCACTTCTCTCTGCTGCAGTACAAGCAGGGGCTGCTCAGCCACCTCCGGGACTTCCAGCAGGTAACCAAGAGACACGTCCCCAAGCGAGAGGGCTTAAAACTCTTTAAAAATCCCACCTCTGCAGTCAGCGTTGGGAACAAGCTGAGGAGCATCTCATTTCTTGGCTGCAACACTTAAACCGTTTGATTTCATCTGAGCAGCTGCTGACATAGTTCCAGGCTGGGGGTGGGTATGTTTTGTTGCTGACAGCTGTCAGCGTTGGGGTGGTTTCCTCGTTTGGAGGTGGATCGAGTGACGTGTGTGTGCGTGGCTGGTGCCGCAGCAGTACCTTCATTCGGCTGGTTGAGAGGTTTTGAAAGGCAAACGGGCTTTTGAAGGTTCCATAACACTGGTCATAGTGGCGCAAAAGCCTGCGGCAGGTCAACTGTTTCCATCTCCATAAGAAATATTTTCAGCCTTTAAAAAGATAAATTTATGTGGTGAAAAATGAAACTTCAGATTTGGCTGTGAAATATCACCTGGTTTTAATTCTAGTACAGCTTAATTTGCTGCACGGGTAGTTTTTTATGGGGTTTGGGGATTTTCTTGTTTGCTTTATGATTTCCTGCTATTTTTCCCCCTTTTCAGGCAGCTCTGGTGAGTTTTGCAACATCTGGGGAGAAAACGGTGGCTGCTGTGCTGACCTGCAGGAGCGAACTGGTGAGCGCAGTTGGCCTGTGCGACGGACTCGGCACAGCTCTAGTGTGGGTTTGTGTCGGGGGTGGGTTCCTCACGTGCTGTCCTTCAGCAGGCCCGGGGATGGGTAGTAACTCGAGGAAGATTTAATTACCTCCTCAGACGTACGAAGGCAGTAGTAATGCCAGACACTCAACCCCCTGATTTTTGTGGTGCTCTTCCTGGGTGTGGACTCTTACTGTTCTCTCTCATCCCCCTTTCAGAAAGCGGGCGGTTCCGAGGGCCTCCCTGCTGCACGGCCTCTGGAGCGTGCCCGGAAGCAGGTATGAAGTGTGCTCGTTCCCCAGAACTACACAAGTTCTTGACAGTCCAGTTGATTCCTTGGTGTGCAGGACTGGAATGGAAAAGGTGTTACACCACCTTTTTGGGGACTGTTGTTCTGCCACAGCTCTGTATATATAAGTTCAAAATACCGTGAGGCTACAGACCTTGCTGAGTGTGAGCTCCTCCTGCAGTATTTGCTGTGGCTTGTGTGTTTCACAGCTGTTTTCTGCCTGCTGTTGTAGGAATCCTTAACCTGCTCCAATCAAACCTACAATATTAACCTCTACCTGGTTGAAACTGGACAAAGATTGTTGGATACCACAATTACCTTTACCCTGGAGCAGAGCGGTGCCAAGCCACAGCAGGTGAGTGGGCAGCGATTGCTTCAGCCCGGTATTTCTCAGGCTTCAGAGCCCTCCTGCCCTGCTGTGGCGGGGTTGGTAGAGCCCTCCAGGCAAGGTGAAAAGCGGCCACGCGCTGCAGACAATCCCTCTCTTGCTCTTGTTTCACCCACGAGTTCAGTTTTCTCCAAGGAGGTGACGTGATCGTTAACTCCTTGCTCTTTTTTCCAGCTGTACATCCAGGTGTTCCTGAAGAAGGATGACTCTGTGGGCTACCGAGCCTTGGTGCAAACAGAAGACCACATGCTGATGTTCCTCCAGCAGCCAGGTAACTGGCACAGCCAGCCACCGGCCCTGTTTTTAACAGAGCACACCCTGTCACCGTAGGACAGGAAGAAGATTCCAGGTTGCTTAAAGTATTTGTCTTTTATGAAACAGCTAATTGCCAACATTAGGTAGATAGACGCAGGTTTGCGCTTCTCTAAGAACAGCGATTTGCATTTGAAGGGCCCACTGAGAGGTATTCCTGTACTGAGTGAGCCTATTCCAAGATACTGAGTTGATTTTTCCACTATTCTACTCGTTTTTCTTCCTAGGAAAGGTCGTGTGGAGCAGGGAGGAGTCCCTGGCAGAAGTGGTAAGCCTGGAGATGGTGGATCTGCCTCTGACGGGGGCACAGGCTGAGCTGGAGGGAGAATTTGGAAAGAAAGCAGGTAAACCATAGACTATAGAGAATGACCGGTGTGAGTTCGGTTTTCTTCCGGACTAAACGTATTTATTGTTTTCTTTTTCCTCGTGAGCTGAGAGTTAGGATTCAAATTCAAATCCGATGGCGGTTAAACCGAGCAGAAATAAACCCATTTCTGTCCGAGTGCAAAAGGCATGAGGGGTTTGAGTGTTGTGTTGTTGCACTCAAAAACCAGTCGGCAGCCGCAGGAGGGGTTTGGGCCATCTCTCTTGACCCTTGCTGGAAGACTTGTTTGCAATAGCTTTTGTTTGTGCTTTCTTTTGTTTTCCCTTGCTGTCCTGGACGCAGCCATTCAAGGTAACCTCAGCCTGCATGTGGTGTTTCTGGTTCTTCTGACAGATGCTTCCGCGTGGAACTCGGTCTCCCCTCTGCTTTCCTCAGCCGTGACGTATCGTTGAAGTCTGGTGTTTTGCTTATTTCGAGAAGCTAAATATAATCCTTGACTGGGCACAATGAAGGATTTTTTTTTACTTCAAGGGCTTCTCTTGTCTGAGTAAGGAGTGCAGAGGGAGAGAGACCTTGTAGGTGGGTGAGCTTTAGGTGGGTGTTTGCTGTGAGTGTTGCAGTGAGAAGGAAGGAATACAGAGGAGGAGGTTTGCTGCCAGTTACGAGGGCGTCTTGGAATGAGCTGTGCCGGTGTGGAGTGGGAAAGGGCTGGTAAATGCTAGAGTCTGTCACAGAAATGGTAACTGTGCCTGTGCTGTCCGGGAGTGGGAGCAGAGCATTGTCATCACTTCGAGCGTGGCAGCGGTTCTACGGGCCGAGAGCGTCACTGCAGTGATGGAGTGAGACGTGACGGTTTTTCCCTCTTGGTATCGCTGTCGGTCCGTTTGCAGATGGTTTGCTGGGGATGTTTCTGAAGCGACTGTCCTCCCAACTTATCCTGCTGCAAGCCTGGACCGCTCACCTCTGGAAAATGTTCTACGATGCCAGGAAACCCCGGAGCCAGATTAAAAATGAGATTAACATTGACAATTTGGCCAGAGATGAATTCAACCTCCAGAAAATGATGGTGATGGTCACTGCTTCGGGAAAGGTGAGGAAGCCGGGGGAGGAATCTGATCCTAGACTGTAGCAGAGCCTCAGCTCTGAATTCCCACCCTGGCTTTAGCCAGGCTTTGGGCAGAGTGTTGTGAGAAGAGGCACAAAATATTTTGTAGCGGCTTTGGAGAGGGACTAAGACTCTTCTCTCCTTGTCACGTCCCAAAGAAAGAAGCACTGCATGACTGAGAGAGATGCTTTGTTCTAAACTTTGGCTTTACTGCGTCTCTTTGCTCAGCTCTTCGGTATTGAGAGCAGTTCTGGCACCATCCTGTGGAAGCAGTATCTCAGGAACGTGAGACCCGGCTCCTCCTTTAAGCTGATGGTCCAAAGAACAACAGCCCATTTCCCCCACCCTCCACAGTGCACCTTGCTTGTGAAGGACAAGGTGAGTCCCTTTCCTCTGTCCCTCCATCGAGCCTGCTGAGCATGGAAACCTGCCCTTCGAAAGGGGAGAGAAAATACCCTCTTGGCTGGGGCCAGGAGGAGATGGAGAGCTGGAGGGAAGCAGATACACAGTGCTAAGAAGTTGAAGGATGCTCCTTTTGGAGCTGTTTATTGAGACAAAGGAAATGATATCATGCAGTTTCTTTGGTGTGCGTGGTAAGTCATGGGAGGTCTCTGTCAGCTGGTGGCACTGGTGTCCTTTCGCTAGCTGCTGGGTGCTCCCTGCTCTGCAGGGAGGGAGGAGGAGACACTGCTAGGTGTTGAGGCTGCCTCAGCGCGTGGCGTTTGGTTAAAGCCATGAACACCGTGTTGTGCCACGGTGTCATTTAGGTAGAGAAACGTGGGACAGAGTCTCTGTGTGTGCAGCCAGTGTTTTGAGGATGGAGTAGCTGAATCCTGGGCACGAATAGCTGACACCAGCCAGCAGCGGGTAGAAAACCATCTCTCTTTTCTGCCCTAGGAAACGTTTTGCATCTTGTTCGTTTTTCAGGAAACCAAAATGAGCTTTCTGTACGTCTTTAACCCCATCTTTGGGAAGAGGAGTCAGGTTGCTCCCCCTGTCTTGAAGCGACCAATCCTTCAAACACTGCTCCTGCCTATTATGGATCAGGACTATGCCAAAGTGCTGCTCTTGATTGATGATGAGTACAAGGTAAATTGCTTTGCTGGAGGAAGTTTTCTTCACGTTCTCGTTAATTCCCCTCCCTTTTGGAGCAAGATTTAAAAACAAATGCTGTCGAGTCACATTTCACACAGCTGTGAGGTTATTCCGGTAAGACAGACCTTATCCCCATAAACACGTTTGCAATAATCTTTCTGTGGTGCTTTATTTTCTTTTTTCTGTCTGTCGGTTTTTAACCCGTGTTTCGATTCTTCTTTTCCAGGTGACAGCTTTCCCAGCCACTAAAAACGTCCTTCGCCAGTTAGAGGAAATTGCCCATTCGATCTTTTTCTATCTCGTGGATGCCGAGCAGGGCAGACTCTCTGGCCGCAGGCTGAAAAAGGTACGGAGACGCATCCCAGCCCATGACATCCCTTTCCTAAACACCCTCTGGATAATGGTAGATCTCTTCATTTGGTTTACAGTGTTTTGCTCGGAATAGAAACAGTTCAGCCTCAAAATGTGCTGAAGAAACTTGAAAAATCCAAAGAGAAAGCTCCCAGCACCTTATTGGTGGAGATAGTGTCTTTTGAGGGCGAGATAAAACTTCCTGCCTCCTGCTTCTTGCTTGCAGGACCTGACCACAGAGGAGAGCTGGGAGGTGATCATACCCACCGAGGTCCAGAGGATAGTGACGGTGAAAGGGAAGAGGTCCAATGAGCACGTGCACTCCCAGGGCCGCGTGATGGGAGACCGCAGCGTCCTCTATAAGGTGCCAGCAGAACTTTTGGCCGGCTTTTTGTTGACCCATTTTCTCGCGGGAAGATCGTGGCACCGTTTCTAGGCGCTGCGTTGAGATGAACTGTCCTGTGGTGCCGGTTTTCTCTGGATGTGCGTCAGCGCCCGTAATGCTCTGCAGAAGATGCTGATTTGGGTGGAGGCTTCTTTTATAAAACGTTTTCATGCAGCAGTTCAGTCAGTCCGACATCTGCTGATGGGGAAACGGCTGCTTGATTTCTCCAGGGGATTAGTGCGGATAAAACACGTTGTTTATTACCTGCCCCGTCTCGATGAAGTGCAGATAAACGAGGTGTCTGTGGCACTGAAGTGGGGGTCTCAGTTGTTTGTTTTTTTCCTTTTTCTGTAGTCCCTGAACCCAAACCTGCTCGCTGTGGTGACAGAGAGCACGGATACGCATCACGAGCGCACTTTCATTGGGATCTACCTGATGGACGGAGTCACAGGCAGGATCATCCACTCATCGGTGCAGAAGAAAGCGAAGGGGCCTGTCCACATCGTTCATTCCGAGAACTGGGTGGTGGTAAGAAGCTGCTCTTACCTCGTTCTTTCGCTGAACCTGTACGGAGGAGACTTCCTGACCCTCCTCAGTGATTTCCTGCACTGCTGAATTACTGACCCTGCCTGCCCCATCTTCCTAAAAACCTTCTCTCGTTCCAGTATCAGTACTGGAACACCAAGGCGCGTCGGAATGAGTTCACTGTGCTGGAGCTGTATGAGGGGACGGAGCAGTACAACGCCACAGCCTTCAGCTCCCTCGACCGCCCGATTCTGCCTCAGGTCCTCCAGCAGTCTTACATCTTCCCCTCTGCTATCAGCGCCATGGAGGCCACCATCACCGAGCGCGGCATCACCAGCCGTCACTTGCTCGGTGAGTGCCTGCCGCTCGGTTCCGGGTGTGTTTCTGCTACCTGCGTGTGCCAGGCTGCCAAAACTCCTGCTGTGGGCTGCCCTGGGCTGCCAGCAAGTTCAAGGACAAGCACCAAGAGAGCATTTGTGTTAGAACATGCTGTCAGAAATGGCCGGTTTTAAGATGTGTTTCTTTTAATGCACAGTTGGGCTTCCCTCTGGGGCCATCCTCTCCCTCCCGAAGGCTCTGCTGGACCCTCGCCGCCCTGAGATCCCCACGGAGCAAAGCAGGTAACCACCCCCCCGGGCAGCTTGGCAGAGGGGTGGATTTTGTGGGCGATCTGGTGAAGTAGAAGAAGTTGTCCTGGGCAGACTGAGGGCAGTTCTGGCGTGAGGCGAGGTTGCTCTGTTCCCCGCCTGTGACAGTGGAACGGATGGCTCTGTAATGCAGCAGGTCTCATTAGCAGAACCAGCCTGTGGTCCTCACACAGCACCTGGCTGAGGTTTGTAGAATTACACTGACTTGTGACATTTCAAAGCCAAGAAGGAGGCTGCTGCAGTGTAGTGTGACCCAGCCACTGCCTTTGGTTTTCATCCTGCAGCACAAACGAATCTGCACTGGGACGAGCTGCCCGACTGGCTGTGTCAGGTCAGCTTGTGATAATCAGACGAGGAAAGGCAGGCGCTGTCCTCCGTGTGCGGTTTGATTGGGTTTTGATTTCTCTTTAAATGCCTTTCAGAGAAGAGAACCTCATTCCATACTCCCCCGATGTGCAGATCCACGCCGAGAGGTTTATCAACTACAACCAAACCATATCGCGGATGAGAGGGATTTATACAGCCCCCTCCGGCCTGGAGTCCACTTGTCTGGTGAGTGCGGGGCGGAGGATTCAGCCAGGGCCGTGGAGTTTGTGGGTAGAGCGGCATGATGCCATGGCTGCTGGCAGAGAGGTCTGTGACATCGGTAACACGGTCCTCACCCCTTAAACCTTCTTCTTTTGATCAGAACTATTGACCTGAGTCCACCTTTTCTAATGTGTCCGGTTTTATGCTCAAAGCTGTGTTACCAGCTCATGATCTCCTCTCTTCAGGTCGTTGCGTACGGCCTGGACATCTACCAGACCCGAGTGTACCCATCGAAGCAGTTCGACGTCCTGAAGGACGACTATGACTACGTGCTGATAAGCAGCGTCCTCTTCGGGCTGGTTTTTGCCACTATGATCACCAAGAGACTGGCTC
>NW_010417527.1:0-219 GCF_000710305.1 Buceros rhinoceros silvestris | reverse complement strand
ATCTGCCACCCCGTGTTGCCCCTGGTTCCGGCTTGCCCGAGCGATGGGTGCAAACATCTGTATGACACCTTCGCTGGAAGATACTTGGGAGGAGGAGCTACTCGCACAACGAAACAATACCCTGCCCACGTGTCTCCCAGCGAGGAGAGGTGGAGACTCGTCCGTCTGCATGACGAAAGGAACTCCCCAAACCTGCATTAAAGCTGGAACTGCCCTCAC
>NW_010417526.1:68719-72479 GCF_000710305.1 Buceros rhinoceros silvestris | reverse complement strand
GGGAGCGGCCCCGCCGGCCGAGGAGCGCGGACAGGTCGCTGCTGCTCAACCTGGAAACGGTCCCTCCCTGGCATCGGAAATTGCAGGCGGCTTTTCTAACCGTTCTCCCACACAGAACCCTACAGAAGCCCCACATGGCGGTGAGCAGCGCAGATCAGCTAAACCCGATAAACCAGATGCTTTTGCACTCTCAGAGTCGGTGCGTGCGCGCTTGTGGCCTCTGCTGAATATACTTTTATTGTTCTGCAATCAACTTCTCGATATTCCGGATCTGATGTGCTGGGAGCCAGCCGTACTTCTGCGGAGATGTTAGCAGAGACAGTGAGTGAAACAAACGGTGGAGATGCTTTTAAAGAGGGCATAAATCACTGTCTTGCCTAAGGACAATGCGGTTGAGGATGAGAAGCTGTGGCCTGGGCAGCCAGTCAAAGGGAAGAAAACCACAGTAGAACTTTACCCAGCTTGTTTTTTGGTGTGTGCGGGTTTTGGTTTGGCTTTTTTGTTGGAAAAAAATAAAGGCTGATTTCTGGCATGTTTTTGGAGTTTTAAAGGATCTTTACCAGAGAGTTCCCGGCAGTTAGTGGCGATGTTCTCATGGAGTCGTGGACTTTGCCGTCAACGCTCAGCCCTGCGATGCTGATAAGAAGTTGCACCAACTTTCTAGCTATGTAGTAAAATCTGGTGATAGCACAGAACAATTCCAGGGTGCAGTAGGTGTCCAGTCTTGAGGTGTCATCAGCTCACACCACGACCTGAAAGCGTGGTAGCCCTGTAGCCCAAGTGCACTGCCTGAGGAGCTTGTATTACCTTATGGAGGGTGAAGAATAACGACCAAAAAAACTGCAGCCGCCCCAAATGCTGACTTAAATCCTGAGAGGAAAAACTTGCAGAACAGATTGATGCTAGGTACAGAGATATTTAAGGCAATAAGCCACAACTATAAAGATTCTAGAGGAAGACCTTAAAGCAGCTACAAACAAAGCCTCTATAATTTAAATAGCTGAAGTGCTTTTACTCCATATGCTGACAGCTGATGATACCCGGCAAGGAATGGCAGCGGCAGAGTGAGGTGTCACTCAGCAAAGAATGATGTGGGAAAACCAGAAACGTTTTAAGTATAGTGCTGAATCCCAGTTTTCTTGTAGCAGAACACTGTATTTTATTTTCTCCTGCCAATAGGTATTGACATTTTAAATTCCTCCTGAGGCAGGGAAATCTTTTTCTGCTAAACAGTTAAATAAGCTGGATGAAAATAGAACATAAACTTGCTTTGGAGCAGCATTTGAGTCCAAAGGCACCACAGGAATTGTTTGGAATATATGGTATTTCATCCAGGTACGATGGAGAGTTAACTCACTAAATACAGGGCCTCTGCTTGTCCGCATGGATGAATAATTTTGCATTTATAAAAGAGATTGGATTGGGGTTTTTTTTTTTTAAATATCAGGGTTTTCTGTGTACTGGGTTCTCAAGTTGTCCAGGTGTAGCAAGGTATAAAACACTTGGTTTTTATTACATGTTGAAGCTTGCAGGTATGAGGATTAGCTCTGTTTTGTAATACACACGATTTCATTGATTCTAACCCATCTTTCAATAATTAATAATGGGAGCAGACACAAAGGATCTTTTTACCTGGGCTTGGTTAGATACGTTCACCTGGGGACGCTGTTGGGGATACAGGCTTAAACCATGTTTCCTTCAGAAAAAACCTGCTCTGCAGATGCCGGTCTTAGGAGCGCTGGCTGTCACTGCTCTGCCTTGCTTCGTGATTTTAACTGGCTCTCCTCAGGCTGCCATGCATTACCATAACTGGTTTTCGCTCTTACTGATGTGCACTGGCGGTGTACACTTCATCAAATGCAGAGTCTGTGCGAGAGGCGATCGCCTGGTTTTGTTACCTCCTTTGCATACCTGCTGTTTGCCGAAGAGGGAGGCCAGGAGCCACCAGTACAGTCTGCACAGCAACGTCCCAGCAGCGAGCTCATGCAGGGGGTCCAGCCAATACGGTTTGCGTGGAGGGAGTTATGCAGGGAAGGGGATGGATTCTCACAGTGATGGAAGGAGGCAGAGGAGGAACGTTTGCTAACACCCCCTGACGAGGTCTGAAGTTCATTTTGGCTGGTTTGTGAAGAGGGTATCTGCTCAGGCAGCAGAATTAAAATACCACGTGAGCTGTGACTTGCCGACCTGGAGAGGGATGCATGTGCTCAGAGCCACCTTCAGAGCTGATTCTAGTCTGGGGGTCAGCTGCTTGCTGTGCTTCTTAAACAGCTATAACATAGTCCTGCATGTCCAGCCCTTTGCAGGAGCAGTGCTCTGGGGGAAGGCAGAGACAGCAGAAGTGCCCTTCGGTACCTGTGCCTCCCAGGTGCCTCCCAGTGTTTTCCATGTTGCAGAGGATGTGGCACACAGGAACGTTCAAGGCCCAAAACATCCTGCAGTTCATACTGCTCTTGCTCCACAAAGGAGATCTCCAGGAGCAGCGTACTCCAGGGCCTTTGCGTACATTACCTTATGTCCTTCCAGCAGCTTGCCGTTCCCTCGGCCTCACTCTATAAGGACACTGCTCCCCCTTTGTCACCCCCCACAGGCCCCCGACACCCAGGCTGTGTGACTAGCACCGCGGGGTGCAGGGTAGCGGGGCACCAGACATTAGTTATTCCTGACTTGTTTGGTTGCTTTCTTCTGAGGTCAAATGCACAGGCATTACTGGGGACAAAAAAGGCATTGCTTTGTGCTGCCCACAGCTGTAAACTTCAGGAATGTTATTCTAAACAGGTTGGTTTGTTTGGTTTTTTTTCAGAATAATTAAAATAGATGTGTCCTTAGCAATAGAGCACTGAAAAGTAGAATGTATATCGTGAGTGACTCTGCAGGAATAAATATAAGCAAGACAAACTGTATAGCTCTATCAGAAAATCCCCAGCAGCGCTCAGCACATGATCCTTAATGTGCTTTGGTCAATATCTTTCTCTGTATCAATGGAAGCTCATTAAAAGAAGACATTGCAGACTGACCGAGCCATGCCGTATTAGTTCTTGCCAAAGCTTGACATTTTTAATACATTAATAATATGTCTGTAATGTAATGGAAGACTATTAATCAGAACCAGTTATATGCCAGAAATTTAAGCTATAATTGGCTGCTTCTTGTCAGGAATGTCTGTCGTACACTGCTACAGCTGCCTAACACTCAGATGTCTTGCACTCCTCTGCGCTTTTTCCTTGTCAGTGCACTAAATTCGATCGATGATATAGTCTATAATTCTGTGTAACAACCATCATTATGACTCTGGCTTATTTTAATGAGAATTCGTTATATGGGAAGTATGTTAGCACAGTGTGTTAAGATAGTGGCTTGCTTCACATTATTTTAGTCCTATCCAGTCCCGTTCATTAGTGGATCTGAGTCTCGGCAGTTACAAAAGGTTACGGGTAACTGAAGAGCTAGCAAGGAAAATATTAAAGAAAACAAATCTATTTTTGCCTGAATATACAGGCTTGTAATCTAAGGATAATTAAACTCAGTAACTTATTTCTACACAGAAACATGATATTCACCTACTGTTTATTTCAGCTATGACCGAGCCTTCTCCAGTACAGAGTATGTTTTGATTTGTCTGAAATTTAAAATAATTCAGCTCCTTTTTTAGAGCAGTTGTTTCCCTTTTGTATAATGACTGTTCTAAGCTATGGTGTTTGGGTTATGGTTTTTTTTCCCCTGCAAGAGAGTAACATATGTTGGAGAAGACTTAGAGGGA
>NW_010417526.1:12300-68639 GCF_000710305.1 Buceros rhinoceros silvestris | reverse complement strand
GGGAAAGAGGTGTCTTTAGAACAACATGGAAAATGTTCTCTGAATTACCGAATTCCAAAACAATAAGTAAACGGTGCCACTGAAAATAAAAAAAAAAAAAGTAAGGTCACTACAGAAAACACAGTGGTACTACACAGCATGCTTCTTAAAAAAGATTTTTTAATTTTAATTTGGGCTTAGATATTTCTGCTTTTGTGTCAAATTCAGATTTGAAGCTTAAATATGTTTGAACTAATTGAGAATTGTTACTGCATGAAAATTCAGGTATTCCCTGCGTATTCTGATAAAATATATGAGTGTTGTATGGTAACACTTGATAAAATGAATATAATGGAAAATTGCATTTACGTCCATACGGCAATTATTGTAAATTACTTTGCTATGGAAACACAATTCAACCATCTGTTGGCATTTCATAGTGTCTGTAGTTTAGCTCAGTTTAAGATGAAGCGTTATTTAAATATAGGGAGGCCGTTTGCAAATAGCTTTGAAGATAAGTTTTGAAAATGCGTATTACCAAAGCAACGTGCTAAGGAGCTTACCAGGTCACATACCGCTTCCCAGGGTTTTGGGGTCTAGGAGGGTTCATGGTCCTGAGCATAATTTAAAACTGGGAACAAGCAAAGCAGGCTGCGGAAAGCGGTGGCTTGCGTTTTTTTCTTAACATCCATCTGACGGGTTTGCTTAGATTTTAGCAACCAGACAAAAAGAGTGCAGAGGTGCCGCAGCAGCTGGCTGAAATCCTCCTTCTGCAGAGAGAGAACCCAGCACCCAGGATCTCCAAACTCGGCTGGCACAGGCTAACACCAGGTGCAGGCTGAGAGAAATGAGTTGGAGTTCCTCACCCTGGTTTTCTTTGTCCGTCTTTAGGGCACTTACTGCGTCTTTGCAGTTTCCCTCATGGGTAATTTTTATTTTTACCTGTGTTTTGTAGCAAATATTTATTGTAAGTCATAGTAACATCCTAGGCTTTTATCCCTGTAATGACATGATTGAGGGGATACAAACCAAGGGAATTCCTATTTGCTTTTGAAGAGAGGAGAGGGGATATAGCTGCTATGAAATAAATACTGAGTACACAGGTACCCTCACACCCAAATAAAGGAAAATGAGACTGCCATAACAGAGGAAAGCATCCTTATAGTAAGCTACAAAATAATCATTATCTTAATCACTAGTTTATCATCAGCATGATCAATAAATCATAGTTCAAATGCTAATGACATTTCAAGGAAATGGAAGTGTGCTTGCAATATCTTTGTTACTCTTAAAAAAAAATAATTTAAAAAAAAACCCAAAAAACAACAACCCCAAAACTCCCCAAGAAATGCATAAGGTTTTGGGGCTCACTGAGGTCCTCTTGCAAGAGACTATCAGCACGTGGTAGCTCTGATACCTGTCTCCGTGTCACTTTAATAGAAGTGCCCTCCTGCTGCTGCCCTGCGGTGCTGGGCTATATGCTCCCCTGCCTGCTGCACAATCTGGGAAATGGTTGAGTTCGGTTGTTTACTCTGGTTTTGCTAGGGTGAAAATATGGTTTTGGAAGCAGAAACCTGTAACTCACCTGCAATGTTATAAATCTGTCTTTGTTAGAGAAGAGTTAAATACTTCATGTCAAAATACTTTTCACTGTGAGTGATTTTGGTAGTTTCATTGTAGCACAACACTCACGGTAAAGGTTATCCATATTATACCAATTTGCTTTATATTGCATCAAACCTTCAGAATGTCAACATATCATGTATTTTGTAATGCATTGATTCTTGGACAATAACTCTAACTCTTATTGTTTCTAAAAGGGTGCTGGTGCCAGAAGAAAAGAATGATTGATGGGAAACAGACACCAGCCTGTAGACACTCAGCCTTTTGCTTCGGATACTGATTTATCAGTGCGTCTGGGCATCCCCTGTGAGCCCTGAACACAGAGGATCACTCAGGGTTATCGACAGTGTAGCTGAAGACCTGCAACTTCACAAATTATCATCTGCTATTGGACATCTTTTACAAGAAGCCCTGACAGATAAGTTATAAGACAAAGGATAAGCGCTGTGCTGCTGTCAAAGGCTGTCATCAGGGTCTGGGTGGCTTCTACCAAAGTCTTTAACTTAGTGAAACAAACATCCTATCCTAATGCTTCACCTTTGAGTTGGAACCTGTTTTATAAACTATATACATGTGTATGTACAAGCTATAGACCGCAACGTACGCCGGTAGTGAGCATCCTTACGAAGGTGACATAAAAGGATTTAGAAATGTATTTGTCAAGATTCCTGTCACTTCACGCCCTCTGGGTTACCGTATCCTCCGTGATGCAGCACTACCCTTCCGTGTGGGGACATTATGACGTGTGTAAGACTCAGATTTACACTGAAGAAGGAAAAGTGTGGGATTACATGGCCTGCCAGCCGGAAGCCAGAGACATGATCAAATACGTAAAAGTGACTCTGGATCCCCCAGACATAACGTGTGGAGATCCTCCTGAAACTTTTTGTGCAATGGTAAGACAAGTTTTTTGTTTTGCACAGTTAGCGGGTATGTAATTGTCAGCTGGCTTCAAAGTGGAAGCCCTAGAGCATACATGTAACTATCCAAGAAAAATCTCGATTGTATTCCAAATATGAAAGATTCTGCTCAACAAAATGCTGAGCAATACATTAAGCTGAGCAGTGAGATGTTCTGCTTATGGAGACCTAACTTGACTTTGAATTCGGTCAACTTTTAATGGCTTAAAAGAAAGCAGCATAAAACTCCTAGTGCACTAACCTGTAATGAGAGTGCATTTGCCTGGATTATGAAAGACTTGAGTTAATTTGTTTCAATACAATCACCTGAAAGCATCATAGCACAGTATAATTCATCATCATTTCCAAACATTAGAACTCAAACTGCAGAAGCTTACAAAGTGGTGGTGGGAGCTGCGCTGGTGGAGTTTTTCTGGCAAGCCCACACAGCCACGGGCAGCCGTGCTGGAGCTTTGCTCCTGTGCGCAGCCGGCACATACCACAGATCTGGGCCTGTGCATGGACAGTACAGCAAGAAGCACCTTGGGGTGAGGGCCAGCTCTACCAACTACTGACAGCTTTCTTCTTCAACTGAAACCATAGGCATTCAAGCCAATCTAAAAGAGACTGAAGTCAAGTTCCTCAATTTAGGTTCTTCTAAAATTAGAGAACTAGTTTTGGAAATGTTGAGCTTGGTAAAGTGAGTTGCTGTGAGTTGCACAGGTATAAAAAACCAGGCAGACACTAAAAATATACATCATACTACTGTTACAGTTATACTGCCCCTGAGTGTTTGATAGATTGGGCTGCAAGAGGTCATTCGAGGTAAAGGAGATCTTCAACTAGGAGGTAACATGCTTCTCCTCACAAACAAGGAGAATTCATTTGCTTTGCCACTGAATATTTCTGTTAAATATTGAGTGGAAAATACAGTATTCCTTGACTAGAAAATGCGAGTTTGAGATGCAAAACATATGTATTTACATCTATTAATAAAACACTGGAAACATATATCACATTACCTCCGTAATTCGGATTTGAAAAACCAACGAGTTCTGGTAAGTGAGATGATCAGAACTGAGAAAAGTCTACTAAATACTCGACTGCGTACAAATCATCATTGCTGTGTGACAGCATCCTCATAGGAAGGAAATTTGCTTTTAAATGCCTTATGGTATCATTTTCAACCACTACTGCTCTGTAAGGAGTTCAGGTCCAACCACACATACATTTAGGGCATTATGTGCATGCACGCAGCTGCTTCCCACGTACATTATGGTAATAGCCATGTGATAGATTGTAGAGCTACGTGAATAAATTACACTCACTATGAACCTTTAACTGCACCACTCGTTCTCTGCCCACTAATCCATCTCTGCTGACATGCCTTTGACACGCTGAACCTCCGAGCAGATTCAAGCAGCCACTGTTTAAAAACAAATGAAAGCATCGTGTCCTGTGTAATACAGCCTTTTTTCTTTATCTAGAAATGTATTTTCTCCCTCGGAATAGTAATAGCTGTGATCTAGCCCTCAATCAGTGGCATTTAGTAACTCATTATGTAGTAAGAGAATTTGTTCTTCTAATGCAAAAGAAACTGCCCAGCAAAACTTGTTTCTTCCTCTTAGTGCAGACAAACATTGCAGCGGTTCCCGTCATAATTAATTTTTCAAGTTTCTGAAAACCTTTGTTATCAGTCTGCTCTCTAGTAAGAATAATCATTTTAAACACCAAAAAAAAAAAACCCCACCCCAAACAAAGAGACATTTTGATTAAATCTAAGCATTAAAAATGGCACCAGAACCCTCACCCCACCACCCCCACCGAAAATGTTTGACCTAGCAAGGTCCTCGATGCTATGTTGGGGGGTCAAATTTTGCTGTAGCTCACTTGCTGCTTAAGCTGTTGAGATGCAGAAGGCCACCAGAATCCTGACATGAGAAGCAGAGAGAGAGGAAGAACTAGGGAGAGAGCGAGCACACACAATGAGGGTGTGTATTTAGTGATGCGCATGGGGAGTGATTGTCTCCTACATGGTAAACAGTTGTATTTGCTTTCAGTATGAGGTATGTTGGACATACACGCTATATTCAGATAGCGCTGGTAACAGCTTGGCTTATTTCAAACATCAGGAACATCAGCCTTTCTGTTGCTTTCCTAAGGTACTGCACAGCAGCAGACCATTCTCATCCCTAAAAGTGCTTCACGTCTACACTATAGCTACGTGTAGAAATTACCCATTTCCTTTAAAATGAGGTTTTACATACTTGTAGGGCTGAGCCTTTGGCATTTTGACTTTTTTGGGGGGGCAGTGGAAAAGAGTACATTGCTGTTAGGCATGTTCTTGCACTAAAAAACCCTGAATTTGAAGTGACAGAGATCCAGAGGTTTCTTTTCAGCATGGTGATGTGCTAAACTGACTTACACAAATGCTTGGGTTTATTGTTGTGAGTATTGGATATTTGCGTGCTAAACCCGCGCACCAGTGTTTCGTTATTGAAATCAGGTTAACATATGCCTTCAGATATCCTAACAAGAATCAGGGGTACCAAACAGCTGAGCCTGCTTCTGGAGGAAGAGGTTGAAGCAGCCTCCTGTTTTGTTTCCATATCGGTTCTCTGATCACGTTTAGTAATTTTCTCCTCACCCCAGACTGTACAGACTAAGGTACTAGTTGTAGAGTCTGTGTCAGCTATCAGTGTAGTGTAGATTATATGCAGGAAACACAACCAGAGTGAGAAGTTCACCCAAATCCTGCTGGGAGAATATGGGAAAATCTGAGGCAGTCCATGAGAGGGAGATGATGATAGTCCACGATAACAGACAATCCAATCACGCATTGCAGTGCACGCAAGCATCCAGCACAGAGGAGGTGGGCAGTTAATGGTAAAATTTGCCTCCTACTTATTTCTGCATATTCCTCATGGAATTAAGTGTTCTTTTGAGTCATTATGAATTTTTACTTGGCAAGTTTGTTTAGTTGACAGAGCGAATAACAAGGCTTTGCACATGTAGATTTGTTGCAAAATGCAACACTCCTCTAATTAGTAGCTAAACCCATCATGTGGAAGCTCACCACTTTTGAGTACCTTGGGGTCATCCCTCCAGGACAGCATCGGTAGGTATCACGGGGAACATGCAGCAGGAAAACCATCAGACAGTTGCTGGTATATAGATTGCATAACATTATAGTTTCTGGTGACATTCAGTATTGACAACTCATGAGATTATTCTGAAACCTCAAACCCCTGGAGTCCTATGATTATGTGAGATTCTTGGCTTTCATTTAAAACATCATCATTATTTTCTTAGTCCTTCTGGATGCAGAGAAAAGTTTGAAAATGAAACTGAGAAGCCCAAAAAGCAGAAGCCGAATGAATAGCTCTCCATATTATTATTTGTTTAAAATTTCATCAGTTTTAAAGTCACTTGGGATTTGTAGAGCTCGGTAAAGGATTTTGCTCAAGAGGCATGGAAGAAACGTAAATGAAGTGAATGCTTATGGTTTCTGGCTGTGGAGTTTCTTACGTCTACAAGAAGGACGTGACAGCATTCTTTCCCCTCCTGCCTGTGGGATCACCAGGCCCCTGTGAAGGAGGTTGACTGGTCACCTCTGTCTTTCCTGTAAGTTTTAAGGCAATCTCTCGCAGCTCAGGGTGAGGCATGCATGCTGGCAGACGATGTACTTCTGCTTTCTATGGCGTTCCTTCGAGGAAAACTGGCTATCCTTTGTCAGTCACAGAACTGGACTGGATGATGCCAGTGTTTGAGCCAGCAAAACCATTGCTGTGCGTCTGTAATTCATGAACTTTGAGCATTTGGCATAGGTAAGAGTGTCTGGCACCATACGTTTATGCTTAGTTGGCTCAGGAGGAGAGGGAAGGGGAAGGCAGAAGAGAAAAGCCAGAACTGCAGATTTTTAAGTACCTGAGGGTGGTAGTTCTTGGGGCCTGCAGCATTTCAGTTTAGGTATAAATGTGCTTTAAATCCTTGCGAGTTACTAACGGTGAAACCTACTAACCTCTTGATAAGCACTTGTTACAGTTTCACAAAACTCTGTTGAGTTATAAAAAAGCCAAATCTAACTTCTCATGGTCATCACCGTCTTTTGCCCTACAAGGACATTGCATAGGTGGCTTCGAACTTCCTTATTTCTGTTTGTAGGCTGTGCCCCTGGTACGGGCATCAGGAGCCTCTGTGATGCTGTTCATGGCTTGGGGGTCCCACCGTGCCAGAGCTGCACCTGCCCCTTGCATGGGCTGTTCCCGGGGCTGAAATCCAGTGTTTAGCATGGGGGTTGCAACATTCAAACATCAGCCAGGATTAGTGTGTAAATTCATCACCAGCTCAACCAGGAGACTCCTAGTGGCTATTGCTGTAACTTGCAAACTGGAAATGAATTTACATTACCAACCTGTATCCGCAGCTGAAATGGCAAACACAAAAATACAGTTTTCTGTTTATGTTTAGACTTAGTTATAACAACACCATCCCACACCTTAGAGGCTAAAAAAATTATGAAATTATTGGCAATTATTGTTGCCTGTAGTTAATTTTCTTCATAACAAAACAGAAGCTTGAAAAAGAAGCCTACAGCCAGGAGTCCTGTGCATTCGTACAATTTAAACAGCAGAAATGCTGAAGACTCGAAATTTGAGCCCTTGAGTGCTACTCTGTATTTCATCGCCAATCAAAACTAAATTAAGAAACAAAGATTATTAAGAAGTCTTCTGTGCATGTAATTCTGGCATAATATTATGAGGTGGACATTAAATTTTTCCCTCTGAGACTTTAATCATCATTAATATAGCATTCCTTTAATTATAAATAGACTCATATTCCTTAAAAACGGGAAAATACTCTGTAGTGTAGTTAGTGATACCATTATTATGTTTACTGAAATAATTAAATGAACAGATATTCTTCTGAGTAACATATAAATCAAAATGTGAAATAAAAGTGTGTTTTTTGAAGCGTTCTAGCATGCGTACATGCATTCTTGGGTACAACATTTTAAGGCATTATTGAGCAACGTCATTAAGAGATGCTGATAAGAAAACAGCTTTTTTCTCATATGGGCTGAATAAGCATACCCAGTTCTTCACTTTAGTTCCAAGTTGTGCAAAGGTAGGATGAGGGAGAATGAGAACAGGGAGTTAAAGAGGAGGTTATCATTCCTGTCTAAGGTAGATTTTCATAGCTGTGTGTTTTAAAAGCATGTGCAGCTCCAAGTTACTGCAGACTTTGTTTACAATGCCTGCATTCATCTATTTTTAACTCTTTTGAGCATATTTAATTAACACAAGTGTTACTTCGTCATTGCTGGAAAGAACCTTATCCTTCAGGGAGGGAGTTTTTGTTTCGATGTTTCCTCCTACGTTACTGGATATTTAATTTCATTTCTAGTACCGCAAGAACTATTTGGTGAGCTGTAGGCCCCACCCCACCCCTTCTCATCTCCCCTGCCTAGGGCAGAACACTTCTGCCACCCCACTGTCAAGGCTGTTCCCACGGAAGCGGCACAGCCGCAGACCAGAGCAGCTAACGGGACTAGAGGGATGCGAGAAACGCAGACCATGCCCTTTGCCACTGCCGTCCTCCCCCAGCGCCATCCTGCTGGTCACCGTGGAGGCAACAGCCTACCTGTGCCGTTGGTAGCAGCCTGCCCACAGACATTTCAAAGGTGCCTTGCTCCTTGGACCTCTTGGGAAAGGAGTTCTTGGTTTCTTAAGATAGGAGAAAAAAAAAAAAAAAAAAAAAAAAAAAAAAAAAAAAAAAAGTATGTATTTCATGACAGCAGGAACATCAAAAAAAAAGCTTTGGTAAAATTTCTTTTCTTCCAGCTGGAAACAATATAAAAATTAGTAATTCCTCATAAATCAAAACTGAGGATTGCCAGTAAAACAGATTTGCATTTTATTCATTATCACACATCAAGATTCCCCAGTAAATCATTAACCAAACTCTAGCCAGTTGCTTTTTTTTTTTCTCCTCAGTTACACTTGGGGTAGTGGAATGTTTTCAAACCTTAAACAAAGCTAAAGCACACCCACAAAGTACTTGAAAGTATTTGGTAATAAAGCAGGGTTCCTAAACAAATTCAAGGGCTTCTGCTTTTTTTCAGTTGCAGAGTTTTAAGGCACATGTTACTACTGTGCATAAAAGTAAGTCCTTTTAACAAGATGTTTATTTTATAAATATTCACAGAAATTGCTTAACTGCTGCTTTTAACACTACCTTTATTCCGTTTGATACTTGCTCTCCTATTTGGTTTTTTCCCCCTGACGTAGGCTGGAAATATTAGACACTTTTAGCTAACACAACAGTAATAAATTATTATTGTAATAACATTTGAACTCAGAAAGCAAGGAATTATAAAATCCTGTAAAATTCCAGCAGTAATAGACATTATTTTAGGGCTTCGGTCACACGGTAAGAGCCATGCAGCACACTCGTTTGAGAACACAGCTGTGAAGACATCTCTTTCACTGGCAGGTTATTGATGGCCACAGCAAGACCAAAATAATGTAGTCATGTTTTAATTTCAGACTGATTTTTAAAACACTTTTTTCTTAAAAGTAGAACTTGTTTCTTAAACACACTTCTCCTGCCCATAGAAATTTCAGGCGGATAATTCCTGGAGAATCAGCGAGGCAGTTGCCAGTGGCTGCGAGGTTCATGCTGGTGGAGACGTGGTGGCTCACAGCACCCGCATGCTGCCCTGTCCCCCTGCTGCATCCACAACCTCTCACTGGGGCAATTTTGTGAATCAGGTTCTCACAAATACCTGAGCCGATGCGCCCCCTTCTGCCCTTCCCCCACCAGCTGAGGGTGAGGAGAGCTGCCCAAGTACTCTGTGGAAACTTGAGTGTTTGGTCTTGTTTGGGCATGGAAACAGCAACAGCTATTTTATAAAGAAATAAATGGCTTCCACTGTAAAGTGGATACTCTGACATCCACAGGGGAATCTGAATGACTTGCTGTCAGTGCTTCTGGACCAGAAATGTCCCCTCAGAAGCACCTTTAGTGCTGCCTTCTGCAGTAAAATGATACTACTTTATAAATAAAATCTTTACTAGCAACATGTTGTAATTTGTACCTCTTCTGGTGAGGCAGAGGTGATCCCAAGAGCCTGTGGCTCACTGCAGGAAGACTCTCCTAACAGGATTTGCTGGGGTACAGAGGGATAAAGCACTAAAACAGTCCTGACTAGCAAGCACTCTTCATGCAGGACAGCACATCACACCCCACCCTCTTAGGCTGAGGGCCTGTGGCAGCAGGTGACCCCACTCCTCTGCTAGAAACCCTGAACTGAGGGGTTATTTTTTCCTAATTGGGGTAACGCCACCTTTCAGCAGAGAGACCTTTGCTTTCTAACCCAGCCTGGTGAAGTGGTGGTGTAGGATCACCCTTCTCACAGGGAGCAGCTGGTTTGCTTTCTCACATTTCAGTCACAGGCATGATGCCCCACAGTCCCAAGTGAGCTGGGCAGCATTAGGCTTTCCAGGCTGATGTCTTATTTTGAGGATGGTGTACAAGGACTGTGATTTATATTTCCTCCCACTGTGATAGACAAGTCTCAGAGTGAAAATTTTGGCTTTATTTGGCAGAACTGAGCAGAGCTAGTTTTATGCTGCTCAGGTTTGTCCAAATTATCTGGACAAACATGTTTTTCCTTCTTCATTTAGTACCTGTATGTCTAAACCACAGAGTTTTGTGTCACTTTCTTGCAGGGCTGGTACTTTGTGACAAAACCAAATTCAAGTTCCTGAGGCACTTCCATATATTAAAATTTCAGTTTATAAGCATCTTATTTGAAACAAAGCCAAGTGAACTCAGTCATGAGTTCTGCAGACCCCGTGTACATCAGGACAACCATTCTGGTCAGCGGGCTCCCCTGGAGGCCATCAAGAAGGCAGAAGTCAATAAGCTGACTCCCAAATAATGACCCTAACATTTAGACATTTATGTTACTTATAAAGCATCCAGTCCTGTATACAGCCCAAGTCATCCCATGCAAACATTCAAGCCCACAATATGCTGCCTGAGCATTCAAGAAGAAATATCCGTACAGACTGATAACAGCCTTTCTCATCCCTTCTGCTCTGTACTGTGGAGCAGGGCGGGGAGAAATCCTGACAAGCATTAGCAGCCCCTCTTGACCAAGTATGGAAATTACCCATCTCCTTATACAGGGATGAAAACCTGTCATTTGTTTTTATCCACAGAGTTCAGAAAGGGCTGAATTCTTGGAAGCTGCTGAATTTTAGTATGAGTACCACTGCCAGGTTTGGTGGTTTTTGGTTTTGGGTTTTTTTTAAAAACACTGATACTGTTTTGCCAAAGCTCCAGTTTCTGATGCATGAAAAACCCCCACATACCTATTAAGAACAGCTAAAACCAGGTAAGAGAGCTATTAAACCAAATATTTCTTGACATTTTTTTCAAGGCCTGTAAATTCTGGCTGGATCTGAAAAGTCAAAAATAATCCCAGATACTATTAATGTCAATGACTGACAAGATGCACATCCCTGTGTACGCTGGAATGCTAATCGCACCAGCTGAGATGCAGAAATTAGTTCAGTACCCAATTTATTTGTAGAACCAACGGCTGTTAATACACACTGTAGGTATGGAAGTTTGTTTTTACAGGTCACTTGGCATGACACCAGGTTGATCTACAAGTACAAATATAGCTAGGGACATGAAAATCCTTGGCATTGAGCTGGCTTGGCAACGCTCGTAAGTGATTTCAAGTAGCTTTGATGTTTGCAGTATCGTATTTTCTGTAAAATGGTTTTTATTTCTTATCTTCTAGTTCTTTAGGCGGATTGTTTATATGGAATTTAGGAATAAAAAAGGAGAGAAAAAAGGTGGAAATTAATTTTAATTGTATTTATTACAAGCAAGAAATTGAACTATACCAGAGATATTATATGTCAGGCTTCAGCCCAGAGAGAATTTTTATAGCTAAGTAGTTGTAAAACCTCTAAAAGAGAGCACCATTAAGATGAGAGGAGCATTTTCCATTTTCTTACATGTACATACTGTGTCTTTCCAGCATCCTGGTGCTTTTTAGATTTTTATCTGTAAAACTGTCAGGAGCCATCATTTTAACTCATCAATTCGACTTTTATCATCTACACCTGCTCATGAGGTGCTTTCCTCCAGTGAAAGCTAGAAAGAGAGCTGCTTGTGGGTGACACTTGCAGATGACTGGGGGAAAAGGGAAAAAACCACAAGAATAGCATACAACTACTTGGAAGCCCTCTTTTTTTCTGTAGCAGTGCACATTGTGTTTATAAAAAAAAAAGTACAGAATGTAATTTTGAGGCTGCTAAAACAACTCTTTCTACATGTGCTATTTTCCCCATCTATTTCTATCGCAGCCTTCCAGACTCTGACATGCCTCTTGGTTTCCTTGACCATATGGATCTGCCAAGCAGCATGAATACTGCAGGAATAGCCTGCAGAAATATCCTAGCAAGGTATCTTGCTTTGCAGGAGTTTGCTGAGACTTCTAGAAACATTAAGTAATGGGTTTAAGGGGTTCAAGCATTGTAGCTTTGTGCACTAAGATTTTGGGGTGAATTTTTGCCAGTTTGAACCTGGTGTCCCCTTTTTCCTGAAACAGAACTGGCAGAAGCTTTTGAAAATAAAAGGTTAAGAACATACAAGCCTCTTGTTATCTAAAGCACTGGCTTTGATTCTTGAAAAAAGTGTGTCTTTCAATAACTGAAAAGTAGGTAGAGGTGAATCATGATGTATATTTCATGCCTTAGAGTCACTGTTTGACTTCCCCTAAACAGGACTTAAAATATGGTCTTCCACTGAAATTAATGTATCCTGTGTAAGTCAGCGGAAGGATTTCCACTGACAGCAATGGATCGTGCCCAGATACTGCTTCCACAGTTGTGTGTGTTATCCCCTGTACTGTACCAGTTTGAAACTCTCAGCTGGAAACTTTAAAACCATCTTAGGTAAAAGCAAAATTAACAGCATACCCTTTACCTTTACATCTTTTTCTTGTCATAAGCAGTTTCACTAAAGTTCATTTATTTTCAGTTATAAAATCTTATCATACTAGTGCTTGGTTTTAGATTACGTCACCCCTGTGAGCTTCAGTGCAAGGCTGATCGTATCTAGTGACAGGACAGAGTTTGGTTAATGGGATACATTTTTTTTCTTGGGTCCAGTTTTGACAATTTGAGGCATGCGGGAATGTACCAAAAGCATATTTTAGACCTTCTAGCTGGAAAATGCCCACTAGAATAGGTAAGTAGAATAAATATTGGTGTTTCATATAAAAATATTGTATTTTAGCTGCATACATCTCATGGCTTATTTATAAATAAAAAGGACAGAAGACTATTATTGAATAGTCTTCCCATAGTTCTCTATCATTGCACCAGCATTGGTTGCAGCACTCACCATTAGCTAAGCATCATTGTTTATGAACTTCAGATTCTACAGGTTTAAAAGCAAGCCTCTAAACAAGAGTTCAACAATTCCTTTATTTTGTTCATCAGAAAAGATGGGGTTTTCAGCATAACGCTTTGTGGAATTTTAAGTTGCAATAGAGAATATGCCTCTTAAGTGGTAAACAATGGACAAATGGTTGATGTCTGCAATTCACAAGAGTTTTGTTTGATTTTTAAGCTATACATACATTTGTTTCCCCACCTTCTACAAGTTGTTTCTACAAGTCTTCAGCTGGTGTAAAGTGAAGTATGTGCGTTGAATGGGATGGTGCAACCGCTATGGCAAAGGTGGCTCCCACACGTGTCACGTGGGCTGTCCTTACAGCCCTCCTGGGGACCAGCCCCTGTCTCCAGCCTCCCCAGGATGGAGGCTCTTGAAAATGGTGGAGAAAAGGAAGAGAGAAATGAGGACTTGCTCCAAAGACCACAGAGCCTGCCTTCCACCTGGCTGGATCCCTGTCTTGTCACACCTTAAGAGCTCTGTGGCTTGACAAGCCACCAGAGCTGATGAGTTTGTTCTAACTTAGGTTTCCGCTACTTTTTGGGGGAGAAACAGTCTCCTGAGGTGGTGCAGACCCATGCAGACCTCAGTTATGGAAGTTGGACAGGTACAAGTGAAATGCTTTTTAAATCTTTTGAAGTCTTAAGGTTAAAGAGTTCCACCAGAGGATGGGAGCAGCACTTGTTGAAATGTGGATTGGTTTACGAATTTCCTGCTTTTCCTAAGCATGGTCTCCAAGAGAATAAATACATCACAGAAGAGCGGAGAAAGAAGGCACAGCCGTTGTACAGGCAGCATTTGACTCTCACAATCAATAATAATCTGACTAAAAGTCTGGAGTAAATGTCATTCTAGCGATTGTGTCTTGACAAGGGCCTCATAATGCTAAGTGATGGTTTTGGAATGATAAAATTGTGCCTAAGATCAGAAACAATAATCAGACAGCAGCAGGGCCCAACTGAATTTAACCTTAGCCTTGGCGGGGGGTGGGAGGGTTGTTCCAGTTCCCATCCTCAAGGCCATTGCACCTATGCTACTGCAAGTATCAGCATCCTCCTCCTCCTGCCAGGCCAGTTCCTTCTGATACCCCAAAAGATTTACAGGAGCTAACCAAGAGAAAAATAATGCTTTTCAGAAAGTAACTAGAGATGAATGGCACCTGCAATGACCTATTTTTAACACTTTGGGTTTTTTAATGACAGCACCTTACATGAGCTTCTCTAAACTCCTGTCACATAAGCCAGTCACAGCTGGGGTTTTTTGGCTATCATCCTAGCCAGTGTTCAAGGCCTCAGAAAGTAGATGCAGGGGCGTTGCTGAGCAAGCCTTTACTGTCACTGCCTTCACTCTGGATTAGTAATTAGATTGTTTATAATTATGAAGTGTATAAAGCCTTAACAGAAAGAGCAGAACATGTTTACTTTTACAATGATGAGTTAAATCATAAAATGGAAACCCCTTTGGAATTCAAAAATATCCCCCTTAACCAGGGATCAGAAGCACAGCATTTTGCCGAGAAGTACACGTGAACATTGGCAGCACAGCTATAGCAAAGGACTGCCGTGAAGAACAGGACAATAAACCTCCTCACTCAAGCTAGTAATGGCAGTCTGCAGGGTGACGCTGCTGGCGGTGGCACACCCTGCCCTATGATTCCACACATGCCCAAGGTGTCCCAGGAGGTACTGCAGCCCGGTGGCAACCTGAGCACGGCAAGAAGCATGTGAGGTGCAACACTGCTACATGAGGAAGGTGGCGATCCCTCAACATTTCTGTGCAGATCTGAGAGGATTCTTGGATAATTTGTTTGCAGGAGAAATCAGCTTTTCTCCATGTAAGAAATGCTTGCGAGATCCCAGCAGTGTTGCTACACAGACTTTGTGACAAGGCTTTACTGGCTCATAAACACACGAAGCAGAAAAACTTCACAGTACGGCTGTATCTGGCAGTACGTGTGTCTGCTTGAGTCCTGCACCTCACAGATCTTCACACGCTAGGTGGTGGGGTTCAGTTGTTGGTTTTAATAATTTCTAGTTTTCTGACCTCGGTTTCTTAATGTTTTACGCAGAAAAGCAATACAGAAAATAAACACCACAAAATACGGCTAAGCCTTGCCAGTAATTTAAAGAGCCTTAAGCTAATGAGAAATGAGAGTCCATTTCTACAGTATCTGTAGCTCTACGTCTTATTCTGCAGTGAACCTCACAGGCGTTGAGCCGATTTGCAGCCATAGGAAAGAGCTCTTTTCCAATTTGGTTTGGCTTTTTGGTGGAATGTTTCTAGCTTTGAGTTTGAGTCAACTTCCAATTATTTTTTCATAATTTTTTTTTTTTTGTTAATTGTGTGCAAAGGTTGCAGAACTAAAGTTGTAAAAAAAAAAAAAATCTAATTTTAACCTGTAGTTGATTTATGAAATGATACTCAATTCCTTGAGTTTGTGAAAATAACATATACCACTAATAATCTCTTGGAACTGATTTAACACCGTGCTCTATTGCAGTGCCTGGAAGAAGCCAAGGACTTGTAACAATCCGTCACTTGCAGTGACATTTTTGTTACTCTTTCAGAAATGCTGTGCTGTAATTGTCTCCCTGCTTCAAATCAACTGCTTAATTTGCTTTAACTATGTAGTTATCATGGCCCTTGCTATCAGAAACCTAAAGTCTCCATGTATTCCTGACATGGTATCTCCTAACACGAACAGGAGCAGAGAACCTGTCCACGTCCCTCCAGTTTAAGAGGCTGAAAATGCCATATTGATTGCAAGTTGCACTTTTATGGAGTTCACACCAAATTCCGTATAGACCTGCATCCCAGGCAATTCCCCCTTGATTCACTAGGACTGAGCTGAGAGAAAATCCATTCAAAATATGCTTTTTTCCCCCCACTGTTACAAAGTTTGCGACAAGCTGCCCAACAGAGAAATGGCTTTGCTTTCAACTATTAAAAAGAAACTGTAAGCTCTCAATTTAGTAGCAGTGTCGCTAGAGCTTTAGCATCTTCTGCAGCGCGCCTGCAACTGATGAACTGAAGCACAACTATAAATAGCAGTGATGTCTTTGTCAGCTTGTGAGAAAAAGGGGTTGGGGTATTTTTTCACATTTTCTGAAAAGACATATAGTAAGGCAACTCTAATCTCTTTTGCTTAGTACATAGATTTATCTCTTTGATGGGTTACTGAATCAAAACACTGATTTTTTTTTTGCCTGCTGGTTCACAACATAGATCCGTGAACAACAGTAGCATGGCCCTAAGGTTATGTCATATGATTGGCACCCCAAAGTTTAGCGATTAAGTTCTTAGCTTTACAGCTCAGGACTCTCACTTTTCAATGAGAGGAGATTTCCTTCCACCCTAAAGTGTGCTTGACTGAACCGCAGCCTGGCCAAAGTGCGTGCTTAGACCTGTAGTCCCTGCATATCCCCTATGCATCTCAGTGATGAGGGATCCCCTCCCGGCATCCCAGATCCTTGCAAGATCACTTTCACAGTTGGGCTGCTCCTTCACTGGTCTGATAGTTACTAAGAAGCTGTCAGAGGAGCAAATGACTGTTAGATTTGGTCTACCTGTTCCATATTTTAAGAGAGTATCTGTCAGAGAAGCATTAAGTTTCACAAATCCCCAAGTTGGGAACCTGATGCAATGACAAAGAAGGAGGACTTGATGGCTGTGGCGGCGCAGCTGGTCCCTGTGCTCAGAGGTTTTAACGGAGCAAGTGAAATCCGTCCTGGATTTTGAATCAAAAATGCATTCAGGCAAAATAGTGATGGGGGGGAAGGGGGTGTGTGGTTAGGGCAGGGAGGAGAGTTTATTTTCAGGGCTTGCATGCCTTCAGGTTTGAGTATTTTTGGAGGGAAGCTAAGGGAAAGGCAAAGCTTTTGACTAGTGGATAAGATGCAGTATGCTCTGTGATGCTATGAGAAAAATGCTGATGCAGTTAACTGATATCAGAGAGATGAAATAGCACCAGCATTTAAAAAAAAAAAACCACCAAAGATTTTTATAAAGCTTTTGAGATCCCTCCTTGGAATCTTTTTAAAGGATGTTACTAAACAGTAGCCACACAAATAATTGCAGGTTACAATGTTTCACAACTCCATTAACTAGGTGAAGAAAAAATAGCAACATTTTCATTTTAATGAGATGTCTGCTCTCTCCTCCTCTGTACCGTGCATCTTAATGTACCTTGCTGTCTGCACTGACTTGGGGCTCCAAGGCTTTGTCATTTCTTGGCAATTCCATTCTCTAATTTCTTCTGACACATGGTGCTTAAATCCACAAGAAATGTGAGGTGAGGCAGAGAGGATTCCTGCAGACTGCCATGCTGTAAGAGGAGTGCTCATTTGCATTATTCATTAGCTAAAGATGCTGATTTGCATCTCATTTTGATCATCTCCATTCCCAGGCAGAGGATGTAGAGAATTTGCAGAAGTGCTGAATTTTTATGGTATTAATAGTGTTCATTTGGGATTAAGTCTCCATTGTCTGCTGCCCTGTGTTTTGTCCCACACTTATATTAAATACATACAAATGACATTCCTTTGTTCTTCTTATGACAAACTATAGCTATTTACTGCATGGTAGAAGAGTGCTTATTTGTTTATCGTTGCAATTTTATAAGTATTTTTTATCAAAGCCGTAATTCTATACTTGGTCTTTATTTGTAATTAGATTATTATGATCTTTTTCCCCATTGTTCTGAGGTTATGGTTCACAAGCAAAAGCTTGTGAAGCAGCTGCAATAATTGTATGATCTGACAGCATCTAGACTTTTTTCCTGTTCAATATTCTTAAACAGTAAGCTTTTAAGAACTGTCTGCCTTCTGTTAAGTAACATGTTAACACAGCGAAGTTGAGAAACAGAATAGCCCTAAGTAACTTTCAACACTGTTTTGTTCCTTTCTGAGCTTTATGAACCAGTTCACATTATGCTTAGCATTAATATTTGAATCAGAAATCTATACCGTGGCAAGGAGGGGACATCCCTCGCACTGTCCGCAGTGCACTGGAGGAATGCCTAATTTGGGGGCAGGGGGGCAATGCTATTGAGCTCTTTCATCCTGTTATTAAAGCACAGGAAACTGTCTGGGGAAATTAGGAATTCTAGAAGACATAAACAGGCATCATGATTTCATATATGCTTTTTGAGAAAACGTGATAAACACCTTAACAAAACACTGCTGAAACCCGGAACCATTCCCTGACCTGTCATTTGCCTCCTAGGATAGCAAATGGCTAAAACAAACGGTGGCTTATTCTGACTCTCAAAGCCTGCAGTTAAGCTTGGTACTTCACTGGGCTGGATGTTGTATCAAAAGAAGGGAAGGCATTGTCCTCATTTTAAATAGCTTACAGTATAATTGAAAACACAAATGTAAAAAGAAATAAAAAAGTTGGGATCTGAAGGCTGACTTTAACAAGATGAGGTGCTAAGGCTGATGACTGTGTGTTATTTCTAGGTTTTATTGTATTATGGCATAGCTCTGTGCCTGATGCTGCACCCATCTTGATTTCGCGAGGGTGCCACGCTAGACAAATTCACATTGGGCTTGGTTAAAAGGTGGAAAAGGCAGCAGCCCTGAGCAGCAACTCGTCTGTAACTGGCTTTATGGCAGAAAATATAGTACAAGTGGTGTATGAAAACGAAACCAGCTTATACTAGGACCTTGCCTAATACACGGCTTAATTGTAATTGAGTTTGCCGCAAGTTAGTGACACAGCTGAATCTAAACAAATAACCTAGGTAATGTGCTGATTGCACTAACAACAGTTGTTGTCAGGGGCAGAAGATGCCATATGGCTCCTCTTCTCTACCCAGGTCAAAATATTGTTAGGAAGAAGCTTAAATACATCAACACAAATGAGGAGTGAGCTGATCTGGCTTTCCTCCAGCCCATGGTGTGCATAGACATCCTGGGGTCAGGCCATTCCCAGGCACAGGAGGGGGCTACCCAGATTTTTCCAGAATGCACCAAGTGGAGGAGAATCATGGTACTTGAGGACAAACAAAGGCAGCTGGTGCTCAGTCGCATTGCTCAGGGACAGCTTAGCTCTCCAAGACATGCTCGGATTATGTTTGGGCTGTTTGTGAAAGGAAAAGAAAGCATAAGTGACACCAAATGCAAAGGAGGGGGGAACATAAGGGATGAATGGAGCAGGATCCAGGTCTGCAGGAGGCAGGGTCAGGCTGAACCCGAGGGAGGGCTTTTCATATGAGTGGGGACATGAGTAAAATTCCCGCTAATGGCAGTGAATTCGGTACAAGTCTTCTAACATTTGTACAGCCTTTTTATTTTATTATTTTGGGAGCAAACAAAACTATAGAGTAAGTTTTGTGATGCCGTGACCAAGATGTTACCCCTCACATAGAATTTCAGAGTCTTACTCATTTACAAAATAAATAAACACTAAAACCAGTCACTAACAACACTGCAGAAGCTATTGCTCCTGTATGATCAGGGCCCAATTCTACCACTGCTTTTAACAGATCTCTTAGCATTTCTGTTCTAAGCTCTGTGTGATTCTTTTCTAGCTTGCACCAGGCTGTAGCGCAGCAGAAGTGGAGTTTATGCTGTGTTAAATAGTTAACTACAAAATGTCATCCAAAGTATAGTGTTCTGCCGGTTTGAGTTACATACTTTTGTTATGCTTTCTGCTTTGAAAAAATACACATTTGAAATTAAGTGTGCCAAATAGGCCAGATGCTGCCCTTCTTCAAAGATAAAAATTGCCTTAACTGATTCTGTGATGATTCAGGTTGTAGAAGAGCTGAAAAATATCTGCCAGACTTAAAATATCTTTCCTTGAACACTGGTCCTGCTGTGCTGATCTTGCTGTCAGCAAGGATTTGCAGAGCCTCGATTATGAAACACCTTGTCACCGCTCACCCAGCAACTTGCTCCTGCTCACTGTGAAGTTTGTTAAAGTACTTTGTTCAGATTTTGAAATGTAGAGTGGGTTTCCTCATGATTTTCTTAAAAGAGTTGTGGACAGTCTTTTGATGAAACTTAGGGTAGCTAATCTGAAGTGGTTACAGAAGCAGTAGATAATCCAAAGGCTTCTGCACAGTGCATTATTCTAAACAATATTTACCCTTAAAAGTGTCCTTGTCTAGTGCAAAGTGAGGAGAGCAGCTGTTCAACATTTATTTTTGTCATCACCCTTCAATGGATATTAGCCCTCTGCCTCTTTTGGGGCTTGCCGCAGTATCCCTGACAAATTTAGTGCACAGCCCTGCCTCGTTCATTACAAACCACCTATTTTGTCTGCCATGAGCTTCTCTCGGATGCAAGCGGGAGAGTTTGGACCAAGTCCACTGAAGTCAGCGTGGAAGCACCTGGACCCTGGTTTGGATGCTCCAAGCTACCTTGGCCACGCAGAGTAGGCAAAGAGCAGGCTTGAGGATGGAGCAGAGAATTTTTACTGGCACGGAAAAATTCCTCCAGTGGCAGAGGGCTGGCAAACCCAGCTCAGTGCCATCTGCTCTTTGATCCTTCCCCTATTTTAGAGGCACGTTCAGGAGACGGACTGTGCCAGCAGCTAGAGGATGTGGAACAGACCGGAGAAAAACCCTTCCAGACAGTGCAGCCAGTACGCTGGGACTCGTGTAACCAACACGAGCTGTAGCAGCTTTTAGGATGCTCTGAATTATGCCTAGAGATGAAATGCTTTTTAGGACTACTTTTCTCCCTCTTCATTCGTGAGCACAAACTGGAAACCGAAATATGTGAATTCACTCCACACTGTGGGTAACATTTTAATTTTATGAATAAATTGTAGAAATTGTGAAGCTGTTTCATATAAGCTTTAAGAATGACAATTGAAATAAAACTGTCAGTCTAGAAGGTCATGCCAAGAGCAGATCTTAGGTGCTTCCTGGCACTACGAAAACACAGTAGTCTGCTGCACAGATGACCTTACAGGATCCAGCCCTTCTAACACGCCTCACTAATTATGGAAAGCTGATCCTCATGTGTTCATCCCTCACATATGAAATTCTGAAAGCTGTATCAAATTAAGTTCCAAATATATTTTCAGTTTATGTTGAGAGATGCCACTATTTCAACAACTCCAAGAGCAAAAGAATGTTGCTTTCCTTCAGACAGTACGAACAACACTGCAAGGAGATTACATCTGTTACAAGAGGAAAATGCTATCTTTATGCCTTTTTGTAAGGCAGCCAATGGCTAATGGACAGGAAGTCTTTTAGAAAGTTTTGCAAATCCACATAATGTTCCTGAGTACTGGAGCATGCATTCGAATTGCAGATGTAACTGAGAGAAGAAAAGCGGGGAGATGCAGGCAGCCAGATAGCTCACTGTTGGCTGTGTATCTGAGGAGGATCAAAACCACAAGTCTTGCCAACTAAGAATAGCATTATCTTAAGTTTAAAATACACCCTTCTGATGTTCCTTTTCAGTTTGTAGCATGTAAATCAGTGCTGCTTCTTGCCCTTCGAGGAGATCAAAGCATTTGTGAGTGTTTTGCTGTGATAAATGTGGAGAACTGCAAGTGCATGGAGTCAGTCCCTTCTCCAGAGCAATGATTCACATGTAACTAGGGTGGCTGACAGAAATCCTATAGATGCATGAACTAATCTAAATTACAAGGGTCAGAAATGAAGATGTACGTTGGTAGCTGTTCACACTACCATTTCTTACCATGAGCTGAAGCACAGAGTAGAGTTGGAAGACTGCTTCTAAGAAATGCAGATGTGCAGTCTCTGGTGACTTTCATCCCACTTAGTATTTGTGTAGTAGATTAAATGCACGATAGGGATACTCTCTAAATCTTGAAGACCTCTGACTCAAGCAATGTGATTTACACTGTGATCTTTCAGTTCAATTGAAGTGCCTGTGCCAATCCCAGTAATTTCAGGAGCTTGCAAAGAAGGAAGCAAAGACTTGCACCTCATCTCACACCAGTTCCACAGATGAGCTGACAACTTCCTACAGTACTGCAAACACTTCTGTGTGCATGCTCCTAATGAACGCTACAGTTAAGGATTATCCCAGAGGAAAATTAATATAAGAAAATAATGGGAAACCATAATTCATATTTCCTTTACTTTCTCACTGTTTACTTTAGCCACTTTCAAAAGAATTGTGTATCTTTTATAGCTCTAGAGGCTACACTATCTCAGAGCATGAAACTTTCTGCTTTCACACAGAATTTGTGAAAATCAGTCACTGTGGCAGCTTGCAAAGAATAGATCGTGTTTGCTACGCCAGCTAAGTTTAAAAGATTACTGTTACAACTCAGGCATTCCAGTAAGCTTAAAAAAAAAGTTTATGGTGCTGTTTTAACAACTTAATACACTTACTGCATGTCTTTGTGTTTCTTAAAATTTCTCACAGGTCTCCTTGTTCAGCTAAGCAGTCCTCCCTTTTCAGATTCTCTTTGTCTAAAAATCTTTCCATGCCTCTCATCCTTTTTTTTGGTCACAAGAGAGTTAGACTTCTCTGAACATCAAAATAGCACAATAACACTTTTTAGACGTTGTTACTGCTGGTTGTTAGGAGTCTGCAGGGGAAGTCAGGCAGAGGGTTATATTACACTCTGCATCAGCACTTATGATACATCATTTCCATAAACTTAGTGAAGATGAAGGTTTAACTGATTAATTCCTGAGTGAGCAGTTTCTATAGTGCTGCTATAAAAATTATTTATACAACTGTATTATTTAGGAGCACTTGAATTTATGAGCTCTACTTGTGCTAGCTAGGTGCTGTCCAAACATCTCGGTGATACCTTATCCTAAACACAAGATCCAATTTAAGGAGACAATAGGTAGGGAAAAGTTGTAGAGCACAAAAAAAAAAAATAAGGTTAACACTAGTCAACATGACAGACAGCAGTTGTAATACAGCACACGATTAATATTTAGTATCACATTTGCACTAGTCATCACTGCAAAAGAGAAGCTTTTAAGGAGATCAGCTTAAGGAGATTCATGATCACATTTCACTGATGTTTATGGAGAAATGCTCCCAAATGCAGCATGGGAGAAAGTACAAGGGTGCCCATGTAATAAATAAGCAAATAAAAAAAAAAAATCAAACAGGTAAGGAGTGAAGGCTCTTAGCACCAGGCAGCAATATGAGGGAAGAACTGGCTTTCTGATATCAAACTGGAGATGATGAGTGGGGTGGGAATAGGCTGTGAGGGTTTTGAAAGTGAAGGCAACCAGCCAGTGGTTGATGAGATAGAGAAGGGGGAGCTGGTGCTGGAGTGCAATGGAAGCACGTGGTGGCCAAAGCAACAAGCTAGAAGAATGATCATTGCAGCAGCCTTCTGGATAGTTATCAACAGGGCAAGACTGCCTTTGTCAAGGCCGGAGAAAAGGTTGTTGATGCAATCAAGACATGGTATGGCGAGATCCTGAATGAGAGTTTAACTGGGAAGATGGATAGGAAAGGCCATATCGTAGAGATGTGATAGTGATGTAGCGTGGAAGGCATAAATCATGTGGCAGAGCCAGTGCATTCTCAACAAGGTCACTTAGCCCATGATGAGCACCATGCTGCCAAAGCTAGGCTGCTGCTACCCAAGCTATCAGGTTTGTAACTATCACAGGAACATCTGAACAACAGATTTATAGCCAGCTCAGATCTCTACACTGTATTTAGTTGCACAGGGCAAACATATTTAGCTTAAGTGTGACTTTCCAAATTAATCCACCTGCCAGGCAGGAGGTACAGCAGATCCTGCTCAGTTTAAGTCACTCTTTGTAGAATGTTTCCTGCAGTTCTGATTTTTTCGTCTTTGCTTACAGTCCCCATCTTGACTCACAGTTGTCAATTCCTGTCACTTACAGCCTCTCTCCCATTGCCCTACAGCAGCCCTTTTTCCTCCCCCAGTACCTCATGTTTATAACCTGAGCCTCAGTTTTACTTTGTCTTCTACCTCATTGGGGAGGCGTGTGATGATAAAAAAAATGGCTGCTCAGAGATGACATGCACTGGGAGGAGTGACATACTCAAAGGATTAGAAGTAGCTTTTGAATCTGTTGTTTTGCTGTATTTCCAGAAAGTGTATCGATATTTCCCTTGCATCACCATTGCAAGTTTTTCATTACTTTATTCGGGGCAATTAAACACGAGAGTTTCAGATTCCTGCTTCACAAAGTATATACTAGTCATTCTAAGACATCCCTGTCTTGGGAGTTGCTTGGCAGTCCAAGGCTGCACTATTACAGGTTCCTTGCTTTCCATCATAGGCCCAAATCTTTCAATGTATTTATGATAAGGAATTTTATATACATGAGAATGTTTGAGAGCTTTCCAGTGATGCTAATTGATAAACACAGGGAATGTGGGCAAGAAAAAAAATGGAATCCAAAATGCTCCTAAAAAAAATGGTGACAAACACCTTGCAAATTTTTGCTGTGGTACTTTGCATCTGTCCACCGCCATTATATTGAGGTGGTTTTTTTCCTGTATGGCCAGCTTACAATATTATCTTCAAAAATATTTTATATACTTGGGATGACATTTGCACTGAGTTGTTAATTCTGTAACTTCCAGATGTTAAGCCTTTGAAGCAAAAAATTAAAACAAGTGTAATGTACTTGATTGCGTAAAATAAGACCAATCTAAATGCCTGTATAAACTTGCTAAACATAAACGGTCAATGAGTTTATGAGAAACTAGAGCTACATTAACTATGCAGTATACGTCCACAGAATGAGAGATTTAATGACTGAGAAAAAAGTAAAATTTAGTAGCTAGCTTCAAGCCATTCCTCACCAGCTTAGGAGGTTCCTGGTTTTTACAGTTGGGGCCCATGGGAAGTGTTCTGGTCAGCATTAGCCAAGCTCGAGGTCTGTGCTGTGTTCAGCGGCAGCACTGAACGTACTGGCTGGTGCCTGGCTGCTCGTCAGACACCAGTCCTGAGCTACAGAGCTCGAGGTCTGATAGAAGTGGCAATACCGCATTGTGGAATGCACTATGAATGTGACTGCGCTATAAATGCACGCTTTGGATTCTGTCACCCCCTGCTTCCTTTATTTCTCCTAATTTCATCCACATGGATTTCAACCCCTCAAGCACTTGCTTTCTTTTAAAGATGCAAAGCTTCACAGGCTGATGCAAGAGAGGAGTGAAAGAGATTTCAGGTGCAGAAGGGCTACATGTAGCACTCAACTACTGCGAGCGTTAGAGAACATTAGATTTCTATCTGAAATTTGTATTTAGGGTTTTATCTCCATTTTATCTGCCTTAGACCAGGGTGAGCATGACTTTCCTGCAGAGTGATGTAGAAGAGGGAACATGTAGCGTACCTTTTCCATAAGCTTCAGCACAAACTCAGGCTGTGTTTGACAAGACAGCAACTCCTACCTAGTGTCCCCAAAGAATACAAGCAAACCTGTTTCCCCCCCCCCCCCCCCCCCCCAAAAAAAAAAAATCCTAAGTCATCTGAGATCAGAACAACTAATTAATCTCATGGTAATCTGAGGCAGAAGCTGGATTTGTAAATCTGTTTCTTTAAAAAAAAGCGAGAAAGACGTCTGCTCCCTTTGTTTTTCTGCAGAGCTGGCACTTTAGGATGCTGGACAATTAGTGGTATGTTTATAAACGTCATTATAAAAAGTGTTGTTTTCAGCAGAATCAATTCAAGGGTCTCACTCATCAATTTTAAATGAGAGTTGCAAGGTCAAAGGTATGAGCTTATGCTGCTGCTGCTTTGAAAACGCCAAGAGAGGGATTTTCACCGTAACTCCACTTTGCCCTGGGGAAAAGCCTGCTCCATTATCTTTTTAAATTAAAATGGACACCAAGAAGCAATGTTATGTGATTTAAGAGAAGGGACTTTACACTATGACTTGATTTGGGAATAATCATAGGGAAGTATTTTTCCAAGTACACTCTCTCTCCCTAATTAAACCCACGGAAATGCCTCATTTCCTGGTTATTGCCAAAGTGCATTTCAAACTCCAGTAGAAAGTCTTGATTGTAATTTCATTAGAATTCCATTTCTCCAGGCTATACAGGTGCAGTGAAAGAAGAGGTAAAATTAATTAAAACTGTGGACATGTTTATACCCGCCAGGTGTCATAAAAGGTAGTGGCTGAGACATTTTTCAAGCAATTAAGCAGACAGTTCTGCTTTTTCTGATGAGTTATTGCCCTTCCCTCTTCAATCTGTGCAAGAGGTTTCATCACGGAGCTATTGTCAAGCAATGGGATTGCTCTTTACAATCAGCATCCCCCTCGCACCACCGTGCACTAATCGAAAACACATCATTGCAGCAAAGAGGTAGTGACATGCGGCTGGCACGTTTCCAAAGTCGGGCTTCGTATGCCAAGGTCTGCCCATAATTTAGGCTAAAAGAGAATAAAGCAATTTTCAGTTTAACTGTGTGTGGGTTAAATAAGGAGTGTTTCTGCGTGTAAAGCTCAGTGAGGGCAGCATTTAATCAGATTCCTATGCATTGCTGATGTTTATGTTACGGGGTTTTTTTTCATTCTGTTCCTGTTTCATCAGGAGTGTCTCTTCTGGCCACATTGAAACAATCACTAGTTTTCCTGAGGATGTGCAAATTGCCGTGGTCACATCCTCAGGCAATATTGTACATGACGCTGTAACGATGGCATTTTCAGCGCAAAGTTTGGAGCCAGAATTTGGCACATTTTGCTTCTCTGCATTGGCAGTAGATATAAATGTGTCTCTTCACTCTTCTCTTTGGGCTTCCAGTACCATAAACACAACCTCCATACATCTGCTGCGTATCGCATGTACACAACCCTGGGACTCAGGGAGGAACAGGCAGTCTTAGGACCCACAGTGCTTTTGGGCACAGATGGGGCAGGGCCAGCCTGCTTTGATCAGCTTGCGAGGAGGTGCCCATGAGCCTGGTGTGCTCCTGGGACAAAGCAGCAATGCCACTACCCCTCAACACAGGGCTTCTGGAAGAGCCATGCTGACCCCATGCCCCCACAGCTCCACACAGCTTTATTAATAACCACAGCTGCTCTGTACTTCCAATAGCATCAGTCTCCTGAGAGCTCTTTTCCATCCCAAATCCAGGAGAACGCAGCCTGCATTGTGCCTTTTCTGTACTTTGGTGTTTTACCTGTCTCTTGCAATCCTGTAGCACTGATGCAAACAGTTAATCAAGTCCACCGTGCTTTAAGTTTGGAAAAGTAGTTATTTCTTATTTTACTTCCTGTTTAAATTGGTTTGTATTTGGCAATTTCTATTAATGAAATATTTCCTAATGGACAATTTTTATTTTTTTCAATATTGCACAAAAAAAAGGGTCAGTGTAAAATAGGTCACTTTGCATTTGACAAAGTGGAACACGCTAACTGTATTCAGTTGAAAATGCTTATAGCAATGGACATACTTAGGGCAAAAATAATTCAGAACATCCGTATTCACTGCATGCTCCTATTTAGAGTTAGTGCCCTCCCCAAGCATGTTTTTCTTGGTTTTTACTTAATGCTCTATTAACTTTATATCATTTTAATTAGATTTCCATTCATAATATTGTAATATTCTCCCATTTTCAAAGTTATCCCGTACAAGGTCATCTCCGATACATGACTAATGCATTTAACTAAAATGCACAAATAAAGTAACGATAGTCGCATTAAAGCATATGGGACTGTGCTGAGAATAACAACTCAGTCCAAGCTTTAAAAGAATAAATACATCAGTAAAACCTTGGAGTTGAAAGATAAAGTCATACACTCCTAGAACCAAATTCAGCTCGTGTGTACTTTGTACCTGCTCTTCTGGGGCTGAATTTGACCTTTTGAGAGTTGAAAACGGTTTTTGAAAGACTTGATACATTCTTTTTCTTTTCAGGTTTTAAATAGCCATTTTATACTCTTGCAGTACTAAATTCTGCCTTTTGCAACAACAAACGTAAATCCAGAATTTGCTTTGACCTAAATGGTGCTCCATTCCATTTTGACTTTGCACATTTGTCAACTTTTTTTGCAATGCCAAGGCTTTCAGTTGCCCAAACAGCTTCGGAGCAAGTTCCATCAGCAATACATTTTAACTATATTACCTTTCTCTTTCACTGATTTGTCTCATTTCATTATGTAAAAGATCAAATAGAGCACTTCATTTCCTACGTCTGTGCAAGTCATGCTATGCTGTTGCGTTTCTCCCAAAACAACACACAAGTTCTTGTTTTTCCTGCTGCTAAAGTCAGCACAGACATCTAATAATTCTGTCACCTGATTTTGTGTCTTTTCTATTTCTGCTGTGACCTATCACAGGTGGAGTAAGCAGAAGTGTATGTTAAGAGAGGGTACAACAATGATTTATGAAGCAACATCTCAATATTCCAGTGTTTCTATTCTATTCTCTTTGCATCCTAAAAGAGGCTTTTCATCCCCACGTGAAAGGTTCTCCTCGGTACGCGCTGAGCTGCCTTTGTGGTTCTTTTATTAAATTGAAAGAGCACTGAATTTCTCAAAGTTTAAGCAGAGATAATGAGAAATCAGTTTTAAGCTAAATACGGTATGGACATTCTCAAAATTATCTAGGAAGAATCTTTTTGAGAAAGTTTTAGCAACAGATATTTTACATTGCTTACTGGAAGAGACATGTGCTTGTAATGTCTCAGAAGACAGCTAGTATAGCAGCCAGGTGTTTTTAGAGTATCTGATGTCAAGGGCAGTCTTTTACTATTCCTTCATGGAGTAGGGTAACTTCTGATTAATACAGAGCCCTTTATTACTTAAACTTACTTCTAAGTGTCTTATTAGCAAATTATTGAAACGCATATTGTTAGAAGTTCTTTTTCATCCACAGTACAGTACCTATCAAATTCTAGATGAGAAAGAGAAGTTCTGGTTTTGAGTATTCCAGCACTTCGGCCCTGCTGCCGCAGCTGCCCCAGCACTAGGCTTGCTCTTTGACTTGGTGTCTCACAATGCACTGCAGCCCTCCCTAGGGAGCCCAGGGGAGACAGCACACAACCTCATGATGCTTCGGCTTTGAGAACTTGAGAAGCAACACTAGTGTATAGCTGAGTCAAAGCACCTCCACCAAGGGCATCCAGAACAGACCCATAGCTTTAGTACCAGCTCCAGAAACAACAAAACCTCAAACAAGCAACTTCTTTCCTGTCAAATTACTTCTTTGGCCTCCCGCATCGCCACTGACTGAGAGCGCTTCCAGCAGGAACGTGCACACCAGCTCACAGGGCAGAGATTAGTTTACAACAGCTTCTACAGCTGGCCACAAATTTAGAAATAAACATACTGGCTACCCATAAAATGCAAACCACAAGTTAATATCCACAAAATTCTAGGAGATTTAAAAAACATCAGAGACCTTTTCAACTCATTAGAAACTTACCTTGCTCAGAAACGACCAGAAGCCATCACAGCTTCCCAAACTTTCAGCAACACCCACAGACTAGCCTTGACATGCTCACTGAAGCTCTTAGTTAACATACAATCACTGACCTTAATTGGGTAAATTTGTGGAGAATCTCAAACAGAAGAATTATCCACACCTAATTATCACCTCATTCCTGAAAAGTGGGTCCACGGTGAGGAGAAGCTTGCTCCTTGGCTTTCAAAAGAAGTCAACCTAAAAAATAAATGCATGTTATGATGCTCACAGTTTAGTTATTCAGAAATGGAGCATTCCATCAGTATTATATTTTTATATGATGAAAAATGTATTTGTGCACTGCATTTTTAGATGATGTTTTCAGAAGTAACAGTCTAGTGTTGAGATAACACGGGGTTTGAAGAATGCCTCTTTGTAGAGGGATAATGCTCCCTTTAAAATGTGAAACTAGCGGCAGAATGGTAGCACCTGAAAGAGTTGTAGGTGGATAGAACTTCAAGAAATAAATCAGGCAGAGCAAATGCACTGTCATTCTTGGATATCTGGAGTGGGATTTTTGATGCTTTCTCAGTAGAGGATACTTTAATTTTATAAAAAAGTACATATTCTATATTGTAAAAATCCAAATTCCATAAATAAATAGGCATCTTGGAATAACACACCGAAGCTTACCGTTCAGACAAGCTAACTCATGCTATTTGTACCTGTCTTCAGCCCACGCTTTCCCTAGCCCACATACACGTGTTTTTTCTAGGTATGGGATCACTGGATTTTTATGTAGCATGTAGGCAGTTATGTATGTAATTATCAGTGTGGCAGAAACGAGTTAGCTCTGACTAACAAAACTTTTCCACTGCAATTCACTAAGTGAGGGTAAAAGAAAACAGAAGATAATGTAATATGTCTATGGCTAAATGTGGCCAAGCTGAACGATGTCAGCAGGGACTGGAAAACAGCCATAGTGTGCATTTCCGAAGATGTCCTGTCTTCTCTTCTCTTGGAACCACAGTCGTCCTTCAATGCTGGTGAAGGTGAGATAGACTCCATCACCTCCAGGAACGGAGGCTGAAGCTAGATGTGTTTCAGTAAAGTGAAAGTTCCTTTGGTAAAGCATCTGGAAGAGAGGCAGCAATCTTAAACTATTTGTGGCTGTGGTCCTCTCTACTGGCTACCACTTCTGGAGGGTTTCTGCTTCCAAAGAACCTGCTGTTTCAGGTGTCTTTAAAACCTCATTGTGTTCACCATGTGGTTCAAGATAGCATGTCCTTTGCTGTTGTCTCCTCTTCCCATGCTTGCTGTGGGTATTGCTTGTTTCCCCTCCCCAGAGGCCGTAGAGGGGACTCCCCCACTGCTTCAGCCTGAGATCTCCTGGTTTTGCCTAAACTGCAGCTTCCAGGGTGGTCAGCTGATGAATTTTGCACTGAAGCAAGCAGCAGGTCTAATCTGCTGACTGCTGTGGGTCTGTGACCTTCAGGGAGGGGCTGTGACTTCCATCCCTCCAATCAGAGGCACTGGGGAGTAGATGTCAAAGCCTTTGCGAGCTGCAAGTGTTGTAGTGTCTGGCTCCAGCAACACGTCATGTCTGTTGGTTTTGGATGGATGCATTTATCTAAACAAAGCTCCTTCTCTGGTTTTCGTTTGTTTGCTTGCTTGCCTGTTGGTTTGGCAGTTAGAGAGAGAGGAATCAAATCCCTTCAGCATCAGTTCTCCTCTGTATCCAATATTAGTTACAAACAGACTGACCGTTGAATAGTAAACTTGAGCTTTCTCATACCAAGTTCTCACCCTCACTCACTGTTTTTTCTCGGCCTTGTGGGAACATCCCAGCTGGCCCTCTCCGATATGCCCGCTTGGAGCCCTGAGATCTCTCTGTTTCCTTTCCCTGGCTCCTTCAGTAGCGATGTTGATTTAAATCCATACACAGTCTTAAATTGCCACAAGCCGTAGCCCTGCCTGTCCCACCCATAGCAGAATATAGTGTCTCACTGGCTGCAGAAACAACTCCCCATCTTTCTTCTGGACATCTTGCTAACCACTGTCAAAATTGTTTTGTGGCCCAGTCTGCTGCCAAGTCTCTTTCACATTCAGGCGATGACTTATGTTGTTTATTCTTTGAGAGGAACAAAGGCTATCCACACGTCCTTGTTTTCTGCACACCGTAAGCTTCCTGAGGCAGCTTGAGATGCCCATTTTGTGCGCTTGCAACTTACTCCTTCTGGACTGATCGTATCGGCAGTAACTCTTGTGCATCCGGACGCTGAGCCCACAGCAGCCAGTCACGGAAGATGCTACGGCCATGTACCACAGGCACACTCCATCACAGGTCACATCAGGGGGGGTCTGAGGTGCATGGCGTTTGTCAGAGACAGTGAGGAGGACACCCCCGTGCCTGGGTAACTTCCACCTGTACATCCAGCACTGCAGCCAGATAGTTTTATACTTTAAAGAAAGCACAAACTTGCATTTTTAAGGAATGGTTTTCACTTTAAGACCAAATTATCATGTTCCTTCTCTACCTGCATGGTCTTACCCTGTTTTTCCTCATAAAATTGAAGGTTTTAATGGAGGCAGTAACATTTGTGCTCCCAGGGAGGCCCGGTCTCACTCCCTTGGGGAGCCTGACCTGTGATTGTGCATGACCTCTCTGTGCTGACCTCACGATGTCATTATTTACTTGAGACAGGCAACACAAGGAAGCGTTTCCTGCCTCATTTTCACTACTTTTACCTAAAACAGAGTTTTGCAGAAAAGGATTCCTGGGTTTTTTGGTATACAGTACACCAATACAGCTGGTTTAGGTTTGCATTCTTGGATACCTCAGAAATTATGCTTTAGTCTGGGAGCTTCTGATTAAGTTCATTAGTTAACAGGCTAGAATTCTGACCTCAGTGGTTTGTATATTCAATTTTATTTAAGCCCTTAGTATTTGGGCAAATCAAGATAACTGTGATTGGCAGTTCAAACAAACAGTGATCTTTTGTGTCTAGAGCATGTTATGTTGGAGAATATTTAAATAAATAATAATGCTATCAGAGCTCGAAATCAAATGCAAAATAATTCCCTGGGCTTCCCATGTATAATGACATTTGCTCTTTTGATGAATTGCTAATGTATTCTTGGACAGAGGAGCTGGCAGCCCAGGCAGCTCCACTACATAAATGGCAGAGTGGAGAGAGCAAGATTGTATTTACCACTATTCACTGCTGACAAACCCTGCTCCTCTCAACACGTTATCCCTCTACCATGAATTATTCCATTTCTGAAAAGGCAACGTCTAAATAAACGTTAAGACTTGAATGTTTTCTTTAAGCAGATGTTAGCTTGCTTGCTTTGTTTTGAAGTGACAGTATCAAATTGAAATACCATCTTTTTCAAAAGGCTCAGCTGGGCTGTGGTGCCTGCCGTGTTCAGCTATGGTGCCGCAATAATATTCCCAGCAATTTTCATGACTCTAAATGTAAAGCATTTTTTTTTTCCTCTGTGTTCATTCATCTTGCGCTTGTTTGTGACACCTCGTGCAAGAGAAACAGCCAGACTAACTGGTGGGCAGACCTGTGCTGGCAGCATTGAAATGAACTATATCCAAAGTACTATCCTAAGTATAGGTGATGAAGAGGGAAGAAAACAGAGGGGAAAAAAATCTTCTAATCTTTTAATTTTATACAGGTAGTAATTTATCTTTAGCAGTAGTTGGCTAAAACTCACTCAAATAACCAAGTAGGTATAAATCTGAGAGGTGTTTTACTTATTTGTTTAATAATGTCACCATAGGGACTAAAAAAAAAGTGCACTGAATTTGATTTTTATTACTGTGAATTATAAATTTTATTAGCATTTAAAAAGAATATTGGAATATTAGAGATTTTTTTCCTAAGCATAGTGCTGTGCTGTGATTTCTTTTCTTAATGGATTCATAAAGATTTTAAAATCATGAAGTGTTTCTGATTCCCAAAGGACTCTGGCTTTGCTGGAAGATGACAGCTATAATACTGTACAGAAAACTTCATATTAGTGTGTAATTTTTAGCAGCTACATCTTTTTATCTTAAGATTGAAAAATAATATTAATTCTTAATTTACTATGTTCACCAACTTATTTAAAATAATCAATTGCTCTACATTGTATTTGATATACATGGACGTATAGCTATACTTAATAGGCATGGTATGGAAAGATTTGAAACCTTACTTACTTACCCTTTTCCAAAATCAAATACTCTTCTCCGTATTTACTTACTGGTTCTTCTTCTTGAGCTTTCCATTTAGACTTACCAGATATCACACTGCAGTTGCTTAGAGAAATCATGAGAAAAAATTAAATATATGCATTTCAAAACCAGAAACATACTTTTGCATTTTCTATTGCCTATGGATTTTCTAATTAATATCTTTATTCCTTATGAGTAATTGAATGGCTGTGACAAAAAAAAAAAACCAGCAACCTCACCAGGCAGAATGTAATCCCTACAGAGAGAAGTTAGCAATTCACAAGATGACAGGTTCAAGTAATACCTTGCTTTTCATTAATTAAAGTTAAGATTTCCTAAGACTTCTGATTTCAATCTCATGACTGAATTACAGCATCACTGGGTGTCCAGAAATTTCTTTTTTTCTGGTTCTTGCTGGATTGCAACATGTTTTCAGCAAATGGCACAGTAGTTCCCCATGTCCCCATGATGAGCGCCTCTGTTGTGTTCCTCCTGGCTGCACTAGGGCTCTGTCTCTGCAGTGCTAGACGGGTCCATGCAGTGTCTGACATAACGCTTCACTCACACCTGAGACTTCCCAGCAAAGAAACAGAAATCGTGAGGAAGAGCAACAGTGATTAGCTCTAGGGAAATCGCATCTATTTGAGAGAAAAACTGTGATCTGGGCTACACTGAAATGACAGACAAGGTTCCCGGGTGACTGGGGATCAGTTTTCAAGTATGGTGAAATGTTAAGTAGGGTACTCTCAACTGCGTCCTTCTGTAGATCAAGAGAATAAATCACACCAGGTGTAGGACAAACAGCTTCAACCGAATCCTTTGACACTTGATGTACTGACATCTCACTAGAACTTCTTTCCCAAATAATCTCGGTACCAAAGGGTAGTAGGAATAGCCCCTTTATGCCCCAAGGATAACAGGGATGTCAAACCTGCTGGTGGGGTTGCAGCTGCTTTGCTGGGTGAAGATGGGCTCCAGTAGTGTCTTGTCCTGAGTTCAGGTTGTCCAGGAGGGAAAGGCAGAGCAATGCTTTTGGAGTTGATGCACCACCAAGTTGCTATATGCCTGTTGTTGAGGCTCAGACTTTTAATTTTGCTGTTGATGCTCTGTACCTGTAATACTTAGGTATTTTACAAGCTAAACTCTTAAGATTTTGTTGCAATCGTATTACTAATATCTGCAGTCCAAGACACGCTACATTAATCCAGCTCTGGTTACCTTTGCTGTTTCTGTTAACTACCACCAAATTCCACAAAACATGCTTAAAAATCCTCAAATGCATGATACACAGTTTCCAAAACATCTCTCAAAAGGCATGTTAGACTGTCAGACAGGAACAAGTGCAAGCTTTATTCTTCAAAACCATCAGGCTTTAACTTGAGCAAGCCGAGCATTAAAGCTGAGAGGCAGTGCGCTGGCCAGCCTGCTGCACCAGCCACGGGGCTGGTGGCACACACAGCCGCTTGATCTTCCATCAGTTCCTTTCCCATGCAGGAGCCACGGGGACACGTGGAAGTTAGCTGATTCCTTCTTTCACTTCTTTCACTTCCTCGGTTGCTCCAGAGCCCTGCCTGCACAGGATTATACTCTTTGCTTATGTAAATTGCCAAGCTCAAAATATCCCAAGTTGTGTGTCCCCGTTAAAGACTGTGGTGTGCACTACTGCCGCTCCTACTGCAGGATGATAGCCAGTCCATCCCGTAACACAGCAGGCGCAAATTTTATCTTTATGTAGGAGAGTTTTTCACTGACAAATCTGTTTCCATGCCCCCATTGATTCATTGTTTCAAAGGACCTGTTATCTCTCCCGTTTTCTGTATCATTCCCCAAAACATTGTATTACTGTTTCTGGAACTTTTTGAGGAAAAAATAAAACTGTGGTTCTTTTTTTTCAGATCAGAAAAAAGAATATTTTCACAGCTCTTGGTGAGAAGGTTAAGAGCATGCCAGCAGCTCCGATGATTAGCACAGGCTGCTTCTGTGTGCTTATTTGTGGAGAGCCTGTACTCTGTCCTGTGCGTTTCTCCAGTTGTCATTGCAAAGCATGGCAGAATCTGGGAAAACTTTATCTGTGAGAAAACCAGCTTGATGACAAAGCAGTTTTGCCGATAAGGTTCAGTCTGGTTCACTGCCAGTGCTGATAGAGCTTTAGGTAAATAACAGATAATTTGTACTGCATGTGTGAGCTGCTGTTACACACATAAGGAATGCAATGTTGCTTGCTTTTGGCTTTTTGAATGTAGTGTTTATCAAAACCAACTTTTCTAATAGAAAATCTTTGTTGATCTTCATTTCTAAGCATTATGTGAACTAGTGATTTAAAAGGCTTTCTACATACCTGAGGGTTTAGATTATCGACAGGTCTATGATACGCATTTGCATTCACATGTTCAGAGCATTAAACCCCTCTCTGAACAAAGGCACTTGGTAAGAAAGGCAGCAGGGGTGGGGCGGCGGGGGCGGGCAGTGAGCAGCCCAGCTCGCTGTGTCCCTGCTGCCTCAGGCTCTTGTGCCAGCTCTGGGGACAGGCTTCTCCTGTCGGGCCAGCAGAGCAGAAGCTTGTGCCTGCGCAAGTGCGCGTACAGCCCCACCAAATCCACTGCTGACCATACCGCAGGAGGTTTAACCTATTTCTGAGCAGTCACTTAAACCTCACAGGTATCATTTCTTTCTCACCGCATCTGACATGGGTGTCTTTGCTGAATGTCTCTTACCCAACCATCAGTGTCATTCTCGATGGCAGGTTCTGTGAGAGATTTAAAGATGAAACCAAACCCTCGTGTAAAGCGGGCACTCTCCTGAGAGGGAGATGAAGAAGCTGCCAACTGTTCAGTGCCAACTGCTGTGGGCATCAAGCAGCTCACTGTGCCTTCCACAGAAATGCAGGCATGCACTTAAAATATCCAACCATTCACACTGGAGACCATATCAGTCATTCATTAGATATTCATCTTTCATTCCTGCCCATTACTAATTGATAGCTGAGGTCTTTAGCATGCCTCATGTCTCATTGCCCATGGTAGCTGTAACTAAGTTGAAAATACAAAGATTCCTTAGAGCTAAAGGTCTGAATGAAGAGACTTTATAAATCTTAAGTTTTACATGATGATACTTTTAGACAGTAATTACTATTCTCCAGCTGTTCAGGTCCACCCTCTGCTCTGATGTGCGCAGGTTAAATCCAGACTAACATCAGTGGCTTTAGCAGAATTAGGGCAGGTTTGCTCTCATTTTTTCTATCAACAGTATTATTTTCAGAAACTGCTAATGGTCCCCCGATCCAGGCCCCACCATGGTAAGGGTTATCAAAACATTTAAACAAAATTTGAGCTTCAGGAAGGGCAGAGAGATCGGAGAGGAGGGGATGAGACAAGGTGAGCTTTGTTATTCCTCTCCTTCCTTCTGCACCTTGCACACCCAGCCTGGGGTCAGTACTGGAGCTTTCCCTTGATGCTAAATCCAGGAAAAGCAAGCTATTCTTCAGAGAAGATTATTACTTAGTGGGGTTTCTCACTATTTTCCCTTCATTAATAAACCATTTCTAACGGAGAGAGTTACAGAAAGAAAAAATCCAAACTATTTGAATATCTCTTCCAGCTAAGCTGAGCTGCAGGGCAAACTGCATGCCCAAAGGAAGCTTGAAAGCTTTCTTCCAGTTTTATTGCTTGCTTTCTTACCTTTCTCTCAAAAAACCTGCAGGAAATTCACTTGAAATGTTGATCCAACTGAACTTTAAGTTGACATCTGCATGAACTTGTTACCTGAAGTTTTGGGTCAGCTTCCTGGCTGCTGAATATAGTGTACCATTTTTAATCTTTTATTTTTCTAGCCTTTTTGTTCTTGCCAGATTTCAGCAGTTTTGCAATAGCATACAAAGTAAAAAAAAAAAAAAACCTAAAAAAATTTTTAAAAACCACCAATTTTTTCTTCTGTTATCAATCAAGGAAAAGCAGAGAAGCAAAAGAAATGAGAAGCAAAAAAAGAGAAAGAAAAAGGAACTTGAGCTAAAGAGCAAGCACTATTATTTTTAGAACAGGCAGCTGCTTCTGACTGTTCACCTAAGGTAGTTTTCTATTTCTCTGTAAGACTCAAATTCATTCCTCTGAAGACTTCTGTATTGATCCTCGTTCTTTTCAGAGTTCCTGACCTTCCTCCTTCCCTGTCCCAGCCCAGCTAGTATACTCTCATACGGCTTGGCTAGCTTCTCAGCACTTGCATTTTACATTTCAGCAGGGATATCCTTAATGTACTTAATCTACTCGTTTATGCTATAGCAACTGAACTGGTTAGAGATAGTCTGTTGATCTGTTTGAGTTTGGGGTGTTGTTTTTTTTAATAGGTATTATCTATTGAATTAAAAGCTCAGGTTGATTTTGCCACAACTATGAAAATCTCACAAATAAAAGTTGTGGTCTGTCTGGTGCTGCCATTCCTTGCTTCAGTGTATCCCACTTTTTCTATTTATTTTGCTTTTTTACCCCCCACCCCTCCAAAAAAAATTAAAAGTGTTTTTTATCAACATTTTTAACAAATTATATGCTGGATACAGAAAGTATTATTAGCAGAAGTTTTCCTTCAAGTAAAATTGTAAAATATTCAGTTAGATGTCCAGCTCAGAGCCCAGACTTTGAAATCTCAAATTCCTTCACTAGCCACAATTTCTGTGCTCTTAAAAGCATGACTGCAAACTGCCTGACCCCCCTTTCACAGTCTGTTCCCGTTCACTCTCTACAAGGGATGCTTCTGCACATCCTGTGTCTCGCTGTCCCTGTCACCATCTGAGAGCCCATCTGCCTGCCTTATGCCTCTGAGCACAGAGGAGAAGATCCCACGGGCTGCCTGAGGACAGTGCGGTGGCCCAGCTCCCTGGGGAAGGGTCCTGGATGTGACCTGTGCTCAGCCAAGTCAGGGGGCAGCAGGAGCTCTTGTGGTGCTAACAGATAAGAGTGGCCACAAAGAAATCCAGAGGAAACAGCCAGGTGTTGTGAGATGGAGGGGACAGAGGGAAGGAGGAGGCTTGCTTTCTAAAAATCACATTTTTGGTGGAATGCAGGACAAAAAAAAAAATTGAATTTTAGGGTAGCTGATTCCTTCTTCAGCAAAGGGAAAGAAAGTGTAGGCCACGGTAGAGATGGCAACAGGCGTTCTTTTCAACAGCTGAGAAATTAGGAAACCTTTTTTTTTATTTTCACACTGTATGGAGAAAGAAAACATAGATGTGTGTTAAAGCACGTTAGAGGAAGTGAAAACTAGAGCTGTCTGTGGAGACACTGCAGAGAAGAGCAGAAAATAATTATTGAAGAGGAAAAATCTTCGTTAAAACATGTTAAGTTTTATTGGCTGTGCTAAGGTATTCCTTGAACTACCATTACTGCGTTCCTGTTCTTGTATTCCACTCCTGTCTCCAGCCCTATTAATTTTTTTTGTTTTTTTCCTTCTTTTGCCACCCCTCCCCATTTTCCTTCTCTGTGAGAAAGTGGGATTATTGTTAACAATCCATGTATTTCTTGACGTGTAGTTGTTCAACAGTTACCTGTCAGACTTTTCCATCCTTTGACCAGCGCTACCTTTTCATGTACCTGGTATCATGTGCATAATGCCCAGTTAAATTTAAGTGGTGGATCTAATAGCTCACAAGACAATTCAGTGTCATTTGAGAATAAAGTCATGATGAGCATTTCTTGACAGTTCCTAAGGAGCATCTGCCCAATCTCAACTAGTTTGAGCTACCACCAGGGAAAAGACAAGGAATGTCTTTTCTTCCCCCATCATTTTGAAATGAGAGCCAAGATAAATAAGCAGTATGAAGTAAATCCCATCCTTAAATATATCTGATACTGAAAGTCAGGCAGAGTCACCCATTATTTGTCCAAGGAGGAGCTTATTTTCGGCCACAGTTCTTTAAGCATTCATATTTTAGTAGTTAGGATTTGTAGAAAGAAAAGCTATGAAAAAGAAAAGATTGATCGAAGTGTGTCTGGAAGATAGATGCATTATTTTAATCCTTAAGGAAAACACTTTGCTCCTATTTAAAAACACCCCTGCAGTGCCACCATATAAACGTTCCTGTGCCCAGCTGCCTCCAGCCTGCCCACTGGGGAGTGAAACCTGCCTGCCTGCTTTTATTGCCCTACATGAAAAGTGAATGATGCTCGCAAAATTCACTCACTTTGTAAAATAAACATTTATGCGTTATTTACTAATTCAGAGAAGGAAATGTTTGCTTTAGAAAAATCATGTTACCTACCCTCAACTGGTCTAAATGAGTAAAATGGCACTAGGCTGACTTACACCGCCTGAGGATCAGCCTGTGGTTTCCAAAATGACATGTCCTCCTAATTAATAAAGAATAGCTAAGCTTGCAATGCCTACATTGAACCTGTGCCCAAACACATCTCTTCCTCTGCCACTTAATGCTCACAGACCGCGACTGCTTGGCTGAGGCTTTGTGGTTAGCGGACTGGGTTTGCTGGGTGTTTTGTATTAGGCTTGGTTTTGTTGGGTTTTTTTTTTTCATTTCTGGGTGTATATATCCTTTTTGTGCAGCTTTGACATTGACATTGTGTTTTGCTTTAGTCTGAACGTGTAGGAACAAAGAATCAGATCTGCATAAAACATTTGTGTCGCCTTTCCTTCCTGAAATTTGTATTCCTCAAAACAAACCAATATGTTTGCATTGCATATAACAACCTACCTGTGACAGCCCAAAAATGAGTACAGTAGGCACACCGTTTGAAGCTGGTTATATTAATTGCTATTCAGGTCATAGTTTAGATTAATTATTGTGTTTGTGTAGGATGTTCGTTAAGAGGTTTCCTGATTGCTGTTCAGAAGATTGATTACTTGTTACATTTACCTTGTGGTTTCTGTGGGGAAAACATCTTCTAGGCTTCCACATTTGCAAACATAACCGAGGCCAGGCAGGGCCACTGAGAAGTGAGGATACCTACACGTGCCCCATCGGGAAGCCGTGACATACGTCTGCATTAACACCAAGCTAGAAAATAGAGGATGCATAAAGCAGACATTTATGTTAAGGCGCCTGAGTCTAGAGATAGTAATGTAGCCTTAGGCACTGATGTACAACCCGTAGAGCAAGGGAAAAAAAATAAAAAGCATACAAATAATGCCACTTGGCAGATTTCTGTGGATAAGGCAAATGATTTACTAAAGAGCCTACCTGAATCCTTGCTGTACCCGTCATGCAATTTGCAAAAATCCAAGTTTCCGTGCCTTGAATCTTGTCAGTTGACTATAGAGTGACCCAGACTTTGCAGGCAAATACAATGAATTGCTTGATGTTTCTCCTAAAAATTGGCTGGTTTGAGACAGAAGTGGGAGTATGAGGCTTACTGTGGAAAAAAGCACAATGTTCCAGTATCTAGAAGCTTTTACAGGTATTTTTAGGCACATTAGCTTTAATGGAATTCAAGACTAACTTCAAGTATAAGTCAGATATGGGGATATCCCGAAGGATAAAGGCAAATGTGAACTGTTAGATTTTCTTTTATCTCCTGTAGCCCTCTCGAAATATGTTAATTAACCAGATAGACTCTCAGGCTATATTTCCTGACCTGTTCTTCATCTTTTCTGTCCAAACACACGATCGTCAACTGCTGTTTACAACAGCAGAAGTATGAGGTACCAAAATGACCAAAAAAAGTAAAACAAATAAATCATAGCTATCATAGTTTCTCTACATATTTTTTAAAGATTGCCTTGCAATATAGTGTTTAAATAATAAAAGGAGGAATGTACAACACTATGGATAACTTTGCAAAAGACGTAAAGTTTGTCTTTGTTCATGCATATAATTCACTTTTATTTCATTATTGGGGGTTAATGAAGCAGAAGAAAATTAAATGTGTACTTTAAAATTCAAAATAGAGTTTTACAGATAAATAGAATAGATAGAGATAATCACTGACAAAAGATCTTAGCAAGCATTCAGGATGGTAGGATTGCTAACAGGAGCTTCATTTCCTAAGAGTTTTCCTAGTGGAGCCAGTAGCAGCTCTAGTCAGCGAGGGTTTAGGGGTTCTGAGTATGAGGACCCTTTTCTTTTTAGCAGTTAGACTGGGATAAACTGTCATGTAGAGGGTACTAGATGTGATGATGATGGATATGACACAACAGCACCAAACAGATAGTTAACATAAATTGGTTTTGACCTGCCACTAAATCTTTGCAGCTAACAAACAAAACTCTGTGCAGTGATACAGTCTTAATGCAGTGATTAGTGCACATCAACACACTAGTCCATACAGTAAGTAAATTGATAATAAAAATACGGCATCAGTAAACCAAACCACCAGTTTATTTTTCAGTGGAAATGTATATGTCTTCTATAGTGCATTTACTGTATCTCGTACTTTTCCTTTCTCATGCATTTAGATTTTAAAACAGTAGTTAAGTTACTTAACGTTGCAAGCCATAAAAATAAATTACAGTGTCATTCTATTAAGAGCCCACTTCTGTTTCACAAACGTATACTCATATAAGAGCATCTTCAGACATCTGGGGGAAAAGAGGAGAGGAAGAAGGGGACTAAAATTTGCACTTCTGGCTGTTCTGCGTAAGAAGTTCTTGTCCTGGTCTTCACCACTTATTTAGTCATTTAGCATAATGTCCACTAAGATGGAGGAACAAGGGGAAATCAGGCAGTAGGGAAAATTACTTAATGGCAATTCTCTTTTTTGTAATCTAGCACTTTCCCATCCTATTTTCTTTACCAACCTTAAGACAGTGACCTTTTATTTTCTTATGCTTTTCTTGTCTGCAGAATTCTTCATTGTAGATAGGCTGCTGCCTTCAGACCAGACTCGATTCTTTGCCTCATACACAGCAAAATGAAGGTGTGATTTTATGTGTATGAATGTAGTTATGATATTTGGACTGTGTTAGCACATATTAAAAAAAAATAGGTAGGAATGAGGAGCCGAGACCTCCGGGAACTCCAAGTAATGTGTGATCCTATTACTCTACACTTTCAGTGCTAACGTTACCAACACAGGATAGATGGAAATTTGTGTGTTGTAGCTGTTCCCTGATTTTCCCATGTGAGCATATCCACTGTGCTAGGATGGAGGAAGGGTGAAATACTATCCATTCTGTGGCTGTTAATAAAGATTGTCCATCTGAGGGCGTTAGCTCCTGGAATTAAGAAATTTGAACCACGACTAAAATAACGTCTATGGGCATGATTTCCTGGAATAAAGAAATTTGAACCACAACTAAAATAACGTCTATGGGCATGATTGGTCAGAAACAGAGTTAGGAGGAGACATTGGCACAAGTACTTTCTGATATAATATCCTGTTCTAGGAAAAGGGAAGGAACTGTAGCCAAACACCTGAGAAAATCAGGAAGGGGGCTGAAAAGGAGAAAGGGAGGGAAAGGTACAGTTTAGGCAGAACCTTACCTGGAAAGATGGTTAGCCTAGTGAACAAGTCAACCGACTCTGGGTAGTTCGCATGTGATGCCTGGCGAGTGAGATCTGCATACTAACAGCCAGTAAGTAGGGCTGCGTTAACAACCTGCCTTCTCTAGCGTCCTTTTCCAAGAGGAACCTCAGGACCCCCAGCATCACCTTACCATCTAGGAATGAAAGACCTGGCTGTGACTTCCTGGCTTTTATATTCAGGGGAACGATGTGAAATTATTGAGGATTAAGGGAGAGGAAAACAAAATGAAGCTGTCTTTTTCCAAAACTTCAGTTGTTTTTTGCTTTATTTTTTTCTGTCGACCTCTGTTCTTCATACTCCTCTTTTCCTCTTTCATGTCATTATCACCTATTTCAGTTTTATCCAGTGTTGCAAACAGTTGTCACTAACTTGTTTCAAAATTCAGTTGTACTGGTTTTTTCCCTCCTGTGACTTTCTTTTAAGACTTTCTTGACCAAGACTACACCCCAAAGCCTACCTGTAGAAATGTTGTAAGGACCGCAGCTTAGCCTTAGAGCGGGAGTCCTGTAAGCTCCTGCGACGCTCCAGTCGCTGAGCCAGGGTATACGGCGTCACACGTGGTTCACACAATCAGCCCTCAGAGGCAGCTGCAGTGACTTCAATGAGGCTGCTTTGGGGAGTAAAGGCTCTCAACTGTGGACAAAGAATTCACATTTTACTCTCTGACCAGGGTTGCAACAGCATGTGTCAGTAAATTCTTCCTGTGAAAATTCTTGCTGCTCCTCTGTCTGAAACTTACCACTTCTGAAGAATTTAACCATTGACAAATAAAAATTCCAATAATTGTGCCAGCATCAGTTGTGATTGGTCAGGGAAACAAAACATATCTTAGTTTACACACATTTGAGTATAAAAATCTTTGGCTTCTGATGTCTTAATGCATTTTTCAAAGACAATTTATTTTAATTTAAGACATTACAGGAAAACCTAGTACATATTTGAGAATTCAATTTCCTAATTTTTTTGGTCTACTGTAGATTTAATGAAGTTAGAGAAGTTGTTCCCACTTTATCCTAGCTTAGATTTCTCATAACATTTCATTAAAGATGAAAATGTAAGCAATATAGTTCAGATTTTAACAAGATTTTTCACAACACTAAAGACTAAATGTATATTTTTCCAGAGATTTTATTCAGCCACTATTGATACCATCCAGGAGGCTAAAGATGATCTCCTCTCAAGCTCTGGAGCAGTTTAGGGATATAGCACAGAATCAGCCTCTGTACCTTCTTCTGCATTATGTCATGCAAGAGTTTCCTCTAAAACTGAAAAAGCAACTGTACCAGAGGAAGGGAATTACAGTGTCTTTACAAGTACTTGGTTTGTTTTGGATCATTGCAAAAATTAAGCCTTCCCCAGCCCTTCTTACCCATCTGCTCTACTAAAGATTCAAAATCCAATCTGAATCCTTCGTGCAGCCTTCTCACCCTTGACTTGGACTTATGCTGCCCCTGCCCTTTAAAGTATTTTAAAAATACAAATCATAAAACCGGTAAGGAGACTGGACTGTGAGGTGCTGCTTTTATGGATGAATGGTATATTTTCTTACAAGATCACTCTCACATTTCATCATTATTATTGGTATTTCACCAGTTGAGAAAAGTTGTTTCCAAAGTCTAGCGTGTGCGTGCATCGTTACTGCCTGTTCTGCTAATGCCATGCAGCAGCGGGCTGTAGCCTGCTCTCAAAGCAGCAGTTCTATTTGCAGAACATTCTGTCTATTCTTAATTTAATTAAACTCACTTGGTGTATTATTTTAAATGTCATACTTCATAACTGGTTGGGTTTTTTAAAAATGCAGATATAATAAGGAATAATTAATTTTACACAAAGTGAAGTCCGGTAATAAAATTACAGCAAACAATAAAACAGTGGAAGAGAAGCCTTCATCTGAGATGACTGGAGGGGTACATCGCTTATCACAATAATGTCATTCTTTTAACCTTTGCAATTATTCATCATTAAAAGATTGCTTTTATTCATAGTATCCCCCATTGAACACAGTGCATCCCTTCATTTTTTTTCCCTACTGTTCCTTGTGCAAGAATTTCATCTTATAGACTCTTGCTGCTGTTTATGTAATTCACTGTCTTGGAGCAAATCTAAATCAATTTAAACCCGTGCAAAGATCGCCTCAGCCTTTAGTGGGAATTGAGGGACGCGTGAAGGACCTGTCCATCCCAAACGCCAGAGTAACAGCACCAAACTCACAGAAGGCCTAATCTGCTTGTTATTCCTTGCACTGCTTCCCAAAGTTTTCCAGCTTCCAGTTTACTCAGGAGTGTAGGATGTGGCTGTTCTGCATCCCCTTCTCCAAGAAGCAGCAACAAGTGAAACCAGAGCTTTGCTGAGACCGGTGCATGACAGCATGTGTCATTATGATGGTGACAAAAAAGCAACTGGCCATAAACAAAATGATGATACTGACAATCAGATGTATCAAAATGCTGTCAAGGTAGGGAATGCCTCACAGCAGAGGTTGTCTTCATCCCTGTTTGGGCAATGCCCCTCAGCAGGCTGTGGGCTCAGAGCACTCAGTGACATGCCACTGCAACGCCGATGGGTAAACGAATATGAATAACTAATACATCCAGCAGCCCATCAGGGAGCTTTTTTAATTTTCTTTCTCTGTTTAGCTTAGACCATTATATTAATCTTGTTAATGTAAATGAGCTCTAAATATTTTACACAGACCCATGGTATTGAACACAGTTGTGTCTTTGGATCCCAAGGTAAGCTGAAAATGGGCTGGTAGTCTCCTCAGCTGCAAGAAGGAATGAATAGCGGGATGAGAAGAACTGAGTCTAGAATCCATCTTCAGCATATAATAAGCTTTTTAATCGCAAATGTAGGGTATCTGGTACAAAATCAGAATTTGAGCACCATTACTACGTAACATATCCTAAACTATTCTGCAGGATGATGAGTTTGCTATTGTATAAAAGCTAGTCAGAACCTCCACAAATCTGCCTTTTCAGTCTCTATCTATCTCTTACGGTTAAATCAGCCTATGCCCGATTTTGCCCTGCTAGCCAGACTTAGCTAATAAAGCCAGGCATTTGTAGGTGGTACTGAAAAAACCAAATTCCGTTCTTGATGGTGACTGACAAATACCAAGCATCTTAAATGAAGGTGCCCTGAAGGACTTCTAGCCTGTGGTGTAATTTAATTAAGATATGAAAGTGATAGCAATTATATCATCTATGACAGCTATTATATTATAAAGCATTTCTTTAATTAACAAAAGGTGATACCTGAGAAGGCAAGCACTGCTATAAAACATACTTGCCTCACACTTGGAGAAACAACTACTCTTGAGATTACTAGAGTCACACATTTGCCTTTTAACCTGCGTTCAGGTGGGGCTGTGGCCACTGCTCCTCAGTCCCGCAGGCTCCCTGCCACCCTGGGGCACCACAGGCCCCTCGTCCTCAGCCCTACCCTGTCTCCAGGCTCCAGGAGCAGAGCAGTAACTTTAGTTTCTTTCCCTCAAGAACTAGAGCAAGTCACCTTCCTCTACAGACACTGGGGGGGAGCAGCTGATGGCGAAGCAGACCAGCTTGAGAGAAGCACGATTTATGTGGAGCTAAAAGCTGCTGGGAAGTGACAGGATGATCTGGGACCTCATGAGTACTGGGATGCCTCCCGGAGCTTTTGTTCAATTGCTATTCAGGTTTTGTTCAGTTAGAACAACATCTGTCGGTTTCAGAGAATTCTTCACTAGGAATTAAATTAATTGAATCTTAGGATAGGATTTGCTGCATTGAAAGGAACTTCAGAGAATTTAAATGAAACCATAAAGTTCTAACAAAATATTTTCTGTGGCATAAGGTTATTTTATAACATAATAAATATTTAAATACCTCTTCATATATTCACCATACAGTTGAAAATGTTTTTCTTATGTGCTTGCAGATATGAGGAAAAATGAGCTCCTATTTTTGAGCATAGCCAAAATTCTGGAATCAGCCAGGTTTCCAGTCATACAGATACATACTGGCAGTTCCTCCAGACTTGGAGAGTACAGGGCCCTACAAGAAAATACTAAATCAAAGTTAAAGTTGTTTGGAAACTTAAGTATTTATTATTGTAACTGTAAGTTTCCAACTCCTACAGCTGCAAAATAATGTTTACAAAATTAAGTCTGGAAAAGCAGTCTGAGAAATATTGGAGCTTTCAAAAGGAACTTTACTGGGCATAATGTTGGATGGAGGAATTGATTTTATAATCTAAATCTAGTCAGTACTGTATTCCAAAATATATACAGATAAGTAGGGAGATCGAGATGGTGATAGAGTCAAATGTTTGCAAGGAGGAGATAAAGAACGGGGAGTTTTTTTGTAAATAGCTTCTATGACAAAGACAAGTACCTCTCAGCTTGCTTGTCAAATAAATTACACTAATAAATCGTTCAAAATAACCTTAGTATGTCACTATGAGTTATTAAAATCAAAGATAATTTAACAGGCTTGCTTTCTCCTTATGTACATTTTAATTGTTGACCAACTTTTTGAATTGGCAAGTGCCCACATAAAGTATTATTTAAATAATGTAGTCAAGTGCTATAACAAAATTCACAAAAATAACCTCAAATGCACTTAAAATTATCTAAAGCCCTCTGATAACTTCAGTTATCAGTAAAATTTAGTTATTTTCCATTGATTTCACTGCAGCACTTTCAGTAAATTTCCAATCAAAAATTAGGATAAACGAAAATGAGGACATCTCAGGACATAAATCTTTTGGAGTTACTTTTTTTTGCATTATCATGTCACAGATGGCCGTGTTGAACAGGGTGATTTTGTATGCTGTCTAACGACATTGTTATAAGCAGAGCTATGCCACTTCTTATCCTTAAAACACTTTATTAGGACCTGAAAATACTCAAATGGTATATGCAAATATATTTGTTATATGTTGTTATAAAAAATGTAAATGCTGCATATCTTTAAAGAAAGAGACATATGGATTTGGTTTTAGCATAGCGCAGCCCTGAATTCCGTGCTGGAAAAAAGAATACCTCACCTTCTCTGAGGGCTCTTATTTTTGCACCCTTTCAAGTAGTGACTCATTTTATAGACAGCTATTTTTCATTTTAATAAGTGCACTTCATATAGTTCCTTTAGTACAAACTGGGACCTAAAACTCCCTTCAAGGATAAATGCCAAATGGCACCAGATTGTTTAAAACACAGAGTAACTCTAGGAACACACAGAGGCTTATCTATCATTGTGGCAAGGCAACTTCATGCCTTTCTGGCTCTGGGTGCTGCCTTATCCAGCCGCAAAAGCATTCTACATCAGCAGCACAGCCGAGTTTAGAGAGGTGATGTCACCATCATGCCCCTCGCCGAGGTAGCTGGCATGGGGCAGGGCTGTCCTGGCATACTCCTGCCCCCAGACATCCCTGGCCTGCACAGCCGGGTTCCTGGCAGCTGCTGAGAGGTTTTGACCTTTCCTATACCACTGCAAGAAGCAGATTCTCTTGGGAAGTAGTTCTACAGTCAACCAGCAGGACATTAAACAGCATTTTTGCTCAAAAATGGTTGAACAGCTAGACAGGCTGGGATAAGGAAATGTAATTTTTCAGATTTCAAACAGCAGCAGTTAATTGCACTGCTTTATCCAAGGTGTTCCTCTTTATCACGTCTTCTGTAAGACAAGGCTATGATGGGTAGAACTGATAGGAAACATAATATGCCGTAATTTATTACTTCCCAGGGTGGTACAGTGGAAGGGAGCATACTCAGAGCTTCTCTTATCAACTTACTCGGTAATAAATTGAAATGTATTAGGATAAAAGGAATTCCTGTCCTTAAACTTTACCTTCAGGCATCTCAGCAGGCAGTTGTAGAAAGTCTATTTTTTCCACTATAGAAAAATGACATCCAGACTTCCCTTGTGAGAAACTTCCCCACCTTGTGCTTACCAAAAGTCAAATATTTTTAACGATATACTCATTCCACAGTGTTCATGCGGTACGATTGCGTCCACTTGGCATACCCACCCAGGCTTTATCTCAGTAGAGGGTTAACAGCACAGATCAAGAACTGGCAGAACGACATCCTGGAGGCAAACAGCACTGAAATGCAAGCACCTCTACCCAGCCCAGGCCGACCTGTTCTTACTAATGGGGTTGTTTAAAGTAGCCTAATTACCATGCAAATGGCTACTCCTTGTTACAGGGGAGGCATGCAGAGGTTCAAAGTGGAACCTCGCATTGCAGCAGTCTTACCACAGCTTTATGATGAAAGATTTGAATTACTTCAGATTTGGATTTGATCTAAGTCTCCAGATTTGAATTACTTCACAGTCAACTCAGTAAGCAAGTTTGGCTCAGTTCAGGGGAGTTGCTTACATGCTACACCCCTGATGTGTTAACTGAAAGTATTGCATTTGTTGTCTTAAAGCTCTTCTTGCTCTTGGAAGTGATCTTGTTTTATTTTAGATAGAATACTCTCGTTGATATTTGGGAGGCACTGTGTGTAATTTGGGGCAGTAATTGAGGCCATGGAATATTTCTGGGTTCTTGTTTTATCCCCAATTCCCATTGCTTTGAGTCTCCCACCTGAGGCAGCAGCAGGGATTACACAGGCATTATGCCCCTGCCCTCTGTGGGGACAGAGGAGTAGCCTCTCCCTGCCCTGCCATCCAGCCCGCTGGGCTTCTCCGTATTCCAACAGGCGGTGATGAAATAAGTTCTGAAAATGACAGATTGTTAGGAGTCAGTGCAACCACAGACCACACCTGAACTGTAAATTCGCAGATAACAGTACGAATTATTTTAGGAAATACCTGTATATTTTCAGATCTGCGCAGTTATTTTTTATTATGGATATTTGTAATAAAGAAAATTACATGACAACCTCCAGCACAGAACTGAACAAATTGCCAGTTTATCACAAAGTTTGCAACCCTTCCTCAAAAGATACTGTGTGGGGGTTTTTGATTTAATTACTTATATCAGTGCAATATCCTACTGTGGAGTTGATAAGTGTCTTCATTCTCCTTCAAAGCACTATGTGCTATAATCTGAATGCACAGACACATCACAGAATTCATTGTGAATACTAATGAGATATCCCTTCACTGTATAATAAAATTCAACAGTTAAATTTGTTTCTATAACAAGTTCACATTATGTAGGTATACACTGCGATTCATTAAAAATATTTATTTTACCACCCTGACAAACACAAATGAAGAGAAAACAATGTAGCCCACTTTTTAAGAAAAATGAGGTGAAATTGGATTTCACTTACAATTGTCATTTTTGTTTATGTTCCTTTTCATTCTTTCTTTAAGTGGTTTACGTGCATACAAAGGTCCTCTGAGCCTGGGAATTCTGTAACGAAAAATGATCAAATACAATCGAAATGAGTGCAGATTCTGTGGCAATAGTAAGACAGACTTTTTTATATATTAAAAGCAGTTTTTCTCCGTAACATCAGCAATTCTAATTGTGGTATTTGACATTCAGCGTTAATCCATCGGCTCTAAAGCTTATTAAAAATGGCAGTAGACACATTGGTAATATAGAAGCAGGTCAGAAATTGTCAAAACCAATACTGACACTGAGAATCAGAAATAAAATTATGGTTATTGTAGAAATACAATTTTGCACAAAATCCACGGGCACAGAATCAATAACACTCTGGAGCGGGATGAACAGTGCCTACAGATTCAGGCAGTCCCAGCCGCACAGCTGAGGCCTCCCCAACAAGAAAAGAATTTACTCTGTCTCTTTAGTGCCTTTTTTGTTGCAGTTTCTTTTCTCTATGGCATTAGACATAGAATTAATACAAAGACAAAAAAATGCTCTTTGAAAAAAAGGCCTGTGGGGCAAAGGAAAAGAGTCTATTCCTGGCTCAGCCACCACTTGTGAAAGCACTAATTACTTCCCCTCTCTGTCTGATCTCCCCAGCTGTAACTTTGTTGGCAGCTGAACATACTTGCTTGTAAGTCATTTGGAGGTTTACAGCTAAAAAGTAACATGCAAAACACTATAAACATGCAATATTACATAAATATGGATTGAGAAGATTTTCTTGCAGCTTAGAATGACACCATTTTGCTGTCCTTAATCACAGCAAGTACCCTACATTACTGCATCCTATTACATGGGTAGCAGTGGAAACTGGAGTGGGAGCACACAGCATAAGGGACTGTCGTGACCGGGGAAGACTACCTGCCTCGGCTTAGCAAGCCAAGCCTGCAAAGCTGACAAGTTTCAATGGTAACAAAGTGAAAGATTGCTCAGATTTGGGGAATTATCTGTTCATTGAATTGTACTCAGTGTTTGTCTCATTGTGAGTCTCAGTAAAACATCAATTTATTATTTTGGTAACGTGTTCATGAATATAAATACTACTTTGGGTAGCCTGCATAAGTATTTGATTAGACCATCTCTTCTAAGAAGATCATTTTCTTTTGGAAGAAAAAGTAAAATTTGAGATTTTTTCCCCTATATTTTGCATCACATTTGACAAAAGTTATTTAACTATTCCTACTACTTAGGAATCCTCTCTAGCAGTCTTAAAAGTCTCCCGCAGAGGAAGCAGGAATCACCCTGGGAAAGCTACGAAAGCCAACAGTGGTTTGTCACAGGCAACCATTAATGAATTCCATGGAGGATTCGGTGTTCTGCTCACGGTCTTGCCATAATTCATACTCGATACCTGACAGATTGTGCAGAATGGCTGTTGCAGCTGCACTTTTAGGCAAGCAGATAGCATCCTTTACGGTGGTGGCAGTTAGGTGGGAAGTAAATGGTGAGATCTGTTTCCTGAGGGCGAGTACTTCAACAAGGACTCTGTCTTCACAAACAGTTAGGTTTGGTTTTGTTATTTCCCCCTTTTAACCTCCTAGTACAGAAGTTGTGTGTTTCGGTGCATGAAGATAGTTTTGCATAAACTTCATGTCAGTCGGAATTGTGTGACACAGTGCGTTTTGGGATCTCAGTCTCCATCATGACAGTTTGCCAGTATTCAGAGTAAAATCTAAAACCTCCCAATGAGATAACATAACATAACACACTTTTCATCAAACTCAGCTCTACATCCCAGGTGTAGCATATTCTACAGTTCCACTTTCAGGAAAGAATAAAGTTTTCAGATGAAGCAAAAGATACAAAAAAAATTAGAAGCACACTTGCACATACATACAGAGAAAAAAAGTACTGCCTGTAGAAAAACAGAATTCTTCATACCTGAATTTAGATTGTAGAAATTGCAACAGCGATTACCTCAGTTTCGGCCCCAGTAGCATTTGCACGTGCTGTATTTACATCTGGAGGAGAGGAAATAATGTTAATTTATTGTCTTAAATCCTGCTACCCTTTGTAAGAATAAAATCGTGATGGTGCCTTGGGGTGACATATGTCATTGAAAGTCATTCAGTTGGGACAGAACTGGTTGTGCCCAAGTCCAATACACATTTACGCCCCCAAAATAGTAGTTTACAGCATAAATAACACTTGCACTTCCCAGTAGCTATTTACATATGTAAATGACCTTTTAACAGATAAGCCTGAGTATGACAGCTCTTCGTTCACAATTTAGGGTGCATTTTCATGTTGCCCTTCAGCCAATCTGCTCCGCGTCTCTGCCATCCCCAGATGTTGCATCCCTTCTGGCAGTACCAGCAGTCTTCTGGCCAAGCAGTACATCAGATCAGACTCGATTCAGCAGAAAACTAAGACTGGGGGGAAAAGTACTTGCTCCCCGGACACATCAACCCTCTCATCCAGCTCAGCACACGGCTCTGTAATTGCTAGGGACAAAGGTGGGGTCTCCCAAGTCTGCAGGAGGTTTGTCCTTAGGGAGAGGCTGCCAACTCGGAGCCCTGCGGCTGCCCAGCAGGGGTGCAGGGCCAGGCAGGGCTGAGCAGGCAGCAAGCTGCTAGACTGTAGGTAGGCTGATGCTTGCTTGAGGCAGGGCTGAGCCCACAGTGAAGGTAGCAAAGCTCTGAAGAAGAGAGATTTTCCAGTGGATCCAGTGCAAGCTGCTGGACTGGAAAAGTGGCACAGTTGGCATTTCTTAAGTTTTTTTCCAATTTTTTCAAGGCCCCCCTCCAAACCCAGAAGAGTTAGATTCATGCTATTTGAAGAGTAGCCTCACTCTACCTTAGCCTAAAATTCGCTTTCGTGACTGGAAGCTCTCGGTCTCTGTTGCTGTGCTATGAGCAAAAGTCATCAAGCAAGGGGCTGCATGGCCCCAGCAGGACAGGAACCCTCTGCGGGCATCTGCATACAGACAGCCTTACACCCGCCCTTACAAACGTGGCATTCAAACTGCTCCCTTGAACTTACACGATACCGCTCTGTAACCATAGTCTGAGCTTCACCGAGTCTGAAAATGCCCGAATTATTGATCACTAATTGTAAAGCATGTTACCTATCATGTTGTTCAATCAGCCAAGTCTAACACGTACCTTGAGCGACTGTATGAACCACGTATATAAGTGCTGAAGTTGTTGTTACATACTCTAAGTGGGACATAGTAGTTCAGACTTCTGCTACCCAGTTTGAACCTGCACGGAGGCCAATAATATACAGGTTAAGTGGATATCATTTTAAAAAGCTTTTTTTATATCTATTATTTGCTTTACAAATATCTGCCTATACTGGTGTGGACTTTTCTTATTACTCTATACTTAAATACAGTAGGAATAGAGGAAAAAGCTTTACTTATTTAGGAATAGTTTGTTATTTTGCACTGTACCTTTTTGTATGTGCTTACATGAAATCCTTTTGATGTTTAAATCAAATACAGTAGTCTTCAATTCCACTCTAAATATTTGAACACTGTTGAACAGCTGTGTGCTATTAAAAAGCTATATCAGTCTGCTTTGGTGGACAGCTAAATAATTATTGACACTATGTTAATGAGCTACATAGTGTTTTAGAAACCTTCTGGACTGAAAACCACCATGGCTAAGAGAAAAAAAGAACAGGGGATTTTGACCATCTCTCTCAATAAGTAAATAATGCATACAATACTATCATTAAGCTATCAGAGTGGCAATTTTATTTCAGTTGTATTGAGAACAAAAGTTTTTTAAACTTCAGTGTAAGCTCATCCCATTATATCCAAAATTTTACCATAATAAGATATAACTAATCAGTAACAGCTTGGTGAAAAACAGTTTTCACTCTTAACTTCCTTTAAAATGTAAACACAAAAATCGTATTTCTGTCCCTCAGTGGAGAGATGTACATTCACCTTTCAATAACTCCAGAACTTCAGTGTTTCTACACTGCTCATAACTCTCACACAAGAGTTAGCACGTGCATGACTGACTTTTGGGGGGGGCTGTGATGAATAGTCTACATAAAGAGCTGTCCAAGTGAGATGCATTTACTGAAATTAGCACAGGATAGGGTTAGTACTGACTACTATTGTAGCTCATCAGTTAAACACCACACCGGTGCTCTCTCCACTTGATTTACACAGAAAACCAGTTGAAATTCTTGGCCTGCATCTGAAGGTACTCAGTTGCCAAGACTCATAGCATGAGCCTCCAGAGATACTACTCAAGAGCTGTCCACCAGGAGAAGGAAACCCTTACTGTAGGAGTAGGGGCCACAGGAGCAAAAGATAAAGCTTCCTTGGGAAACAGTTAGAAATACAAAAGCAACCTTTTGCAGAAGCCACAGCCACCTCATCCCACCTGCCTCCCCCACTGTTGCAATGCACGTTTCTTCAGTTGTCTGGGGGCAATAAAAACATAAAACTTAATACAGCTGAATAACTAAGTAAATGTAACATCTACCAGAAAAGAACCTCTTGCCACTCACACATATCTCACCCACTGAGAAGAAGCACCAGCCAAGCACAGCTCACAGGGATCGCCCTGCCCTGCATGGGAGGGTTTGGTGGTCCACCCTCAGCAGCTCAGGAGCCCACGCAGACTGCAATGTTCCAGTTTTTTCACACCATGAGTCTTCCTGAAATTCTTCCCAAGACAAAATTTCCATGCTGACACGATTTGATATCCCATGATCTGATTTCATACTCAGTTAATAAAAATCTGCTCCACTGTTGCCTAGGGCAAGCTGTGAAGCTCTGCAGTTCTGTTATGTCCATCTCTTCGCATTGCATATTTCTCAGCAAGTGCCAGGGAGCTGCAGGAGCAGAGTCACCCACCGCAGGGGCACCCGTGGGAGCAGAGGACCACCACAGCCCTCACTAATGGACACCACCCCGCACAGCCTGCATGCAGCCAGGAGACACAGTCAGCCCATCAGCGGCCCAAGGCACAAATGACAAATCAGGGTCATCAGTGGCACCCCTCAGGAGGAGCAGAAGGGCTGTAACACAGGCCTGAGGACCCCCCAGGAGACAGAGCCAGATGAAGCCCCCAGCCTGAGCTTAAATAGAGGCAGGGTTAGAGCCTGAGTGGGGCTGCTCAGGATGGTTACCACCTGCTGCCCAGGCGGGGCTGCTCAGGGTCATTGAGGCCATCCAGGGCTCACCCTGCTCTCACAACACATTTCTCAGACTTTGTGCTATCAACAGATTGTCTTTGCAGACCCAAATTCTGAATAGAATCATTTATAACCACAAGAAAAAAAAAAAAAAGAATAAAAGTGGTTTGTGGTGGGCATTTTTGGGGGGAGGGGTGGGGGTGGTTATGTTTCCAGCCCCTTGATTCCCCCTGTCACCACCAAGGTGATTTGATTTCTCATGTTTTTTGATGCTTGCATTCATTCTGTGATCACTGTGATAACCGAGACCATCTGTCCACGATAATGGACCAACTTGCCTTTGTACTGGCTTTGTCTTGTCCAGGGATGACATCTTTCAACTGTAGTGTTTTAGACATCTTTTTTCTACCCCCTCAGTGGCTGCCACTCTAAATTCATGGATAGTCCAAAATAATGAGAAAGGGAGCAAGGTGAGGTCTGTATCAGATCACAAAATGTAAGGTAGAGACATCCAAGGTTGTTGTTATTAACAGTAGAAGTTGTTCCCAGTTGAGGAGACCCCCTGTATCTTCCACATGACTTCCTTGCCATTGCTCCTGCAGGGCAGCAGGATGGCTGGAAAAGCAGCTTGGGCAAGAATGCACCAATGCGAGGTGTGCATGGTGCTGGAAATCCGTACCCTCCGCTGGCTTGTCCAAGGAGAGCTCTCCAAGGATGGGCTGGCTTTCCCAGCGTGACTGCCAGCGTGCTGAGAAAAAGGGACGCTGCATCCGCAGAGATTTCACTTTCTCAAACCCAAATATGCATCCAGTGTGTAAAGACACTCAGGTTTTTGCGGAACGTTTGCTGTACTGCTCAGCCGGAGCTCAGCGTGATGGGGTCCCAGCGCTATGCACCTCATGACACTGCACAAGCTATAAATAGGAAAGTGATTATATTG